>NW_027490450.1:0-251339 GCF_050948175.1 Xylocopa sonorina
TCATGGTAAGATATAATATGATTTGCGAAGTGTTATGTATTCCTCGTCTACACATCAAATGAATGTAAATTCGGCACTTCCTTGCTAGGAAATAGCGTCTGCAGATGTCTAGGTATCGTAGCGATAGAGTTCTTATGATTCTTAAAACGCGATATCGCATCTCATTTCTATGTTTCATGGTAAGATATAATATGATTTGCGAAGTGTTATGTATTCCTCGTCTACACATCAAATGAATGTAAATTCGACACTTCCTTGCTAGGAAATAGCGTCTGCAGATATCTAGGTATCGTAGCGATAGAGTTCTAATGCTTCTTAAAACGCGATATCGCATCTCATTTCTATGTTTCGTGGTAAGATGTAATATGATTTGCGAAGTGTTATGCATTCCTCGTCTACGATTCAAGTGAATGTAAATGCGACACTTCCTTGCAAGGAAGTAGCGATTGCAGATATCTACGTATCGAAGCAATAGAGGTCAAATGCTTCTTAAAACGAGATATTGCACCTCATATCTATGTTTCATGATAAGATATAATATACATTGCGAAGTGTTATGCATTCCTCGAGTACGATTCAAGTGAATGTAAATGCGACACTTCCTTGCAAGGAAATAGCGTTTGCAGATGTCTACGTATCGTAGCAATAGAGTTCTTATGATTCTTAAAACGCGATATCACATCTCATTTCTATGTTTCATGGTAAGATATAATATTATGTGCGAAGTGTCATGTATTCCTCGTCTACACTTCAAATGAATGTAAATGCGACACTTCCTTGAAAGGAAATAGCGATTGCAGATGTCTACGTATCGAAGCAATATAGTTCAAATGCTTCTTAAAACGAGATATTGCATCTCATATCTATGTTTCATGATAAGATATAATATACATTGCGAAGTGTTATGCATTCCTCGTCTACGATTCAAATGAATGTAAATGCGACACTTCCTTGCAAGGAAATAGCGTTTGCAGATGTCTACGTATCGTAGCAACAGTGTTCATATGATTCTTAAAACGCGATATCGCATCTAGTTTCTATGTTTCATGGTAAGATATAATATGATTTACGAAGTGTCATGTATTCCTCGTCTACACTTCAAATGAATGTGAATGCTACACTTCCTCGCTAGGAAATAGCATTTGCAGATGTCTACGTATCGTAGCATTAGATTTCTAATGCTTCTTAAAACGCGATATCGCATCTCATTTCTATGTTTCATGGTAAGATATAATATGATTTCCGAAGTGTCATGCATTCCTCGTCTACACTTCAAATGAATGTAAATCCTACACTTCCTTGCTAGGAAATAGCGTCTGCAGGTGTCTAGGAATCGTAGCAACAGAGTTCAAATGCTTCTTAAAAACCGGAAATTGCATCTCATATCTATGTTTCATGATATAAGATATAATATTCATTGCGAAGTGTTATGCATTCCTCGTATACGATTCAAATGAATGTAAATGCGACACTTCCTTGCAAGGAAATAGCGTTTGCAGATGTCTACGTATCGTAGCAATAGAGTTCATACGATTCTTAGAACGCGATATCGCATCTCATTTCTATGTTTCATGGTAAGATATAATATGATTTGCGAAGTGTCATGTATTCCTCGTCTACACTTCAAATGAAAGTGAATGCGACACTCCCTCGCTAGGAAATAGCGTTTGCAGATGTCTACGTATCGTAGCAATAGGGTTCAGATGATTCTTATAACGCGATATCGCATCTCATTTCTATGTTTCATGGTAAGATATAACATGATTTGCGAAGTGTCATGTATTCCTCGTCTACACTTCAAATGAATGTGAATGCGACACTTCCTCGCTAGGAAATAGCGTTTGCAGATGTCTACGTATCGTAGCAATAGAGTTCTTATGATTCTTAAAACGCGATATCGCATCACATTTCTATGTTTCATGGTAAGATATAATATGATTTGCGAAGTGTCATGTATTCTTCGTCTACACTTCAAATGAATGTGAATGCGATACTTCCTCGCTACTAAATAGCGTTTGCAGATGTCTACGTATCGTAGCAATAGCTTTCTAATGCTTCTTAAAACGCGATATCGCATCTCATTTCTATGTTTCATGGTAAGATATAATATGATTTGCGAAGTGTCATGTATTCCTCGTCTACACTTCAAATGAATGTGAAGGCGACACTTCCTTGCGAGGAAATAGCGTTTGCAGATGTCTACGTATCGTAGCAATAGAGTTCTTATGATTCTTTAAACGCCATATCGCATCTCATTTCTATGGTTTATGGTAAGATATAATATGATTTGCGAAGTGTCACGTATTCCTCGTCTACACTTTAAATGAATGTAAATGCGACACTTCCCTGCTAGGAAATAGCGTCTGCAGATGTCTAGGTATCGTAGCAATAGTGTTCTTATGATTCTTAAAACGCGATACCGCATCTCATTTCTATGTTTCTTGGTAAGATATAATATGATTTGCGAAGTGTCATGTATTCCTCGTCTACACTTCAAATGAATGTGAAGGCGACACTTCCTTGCAAGGAAATAGCGTTTGCAGATGTCTACGTATCGTAGCAATAGAGTTTTTATGATTCTTAAAACGCGATATCACATCTCATTTCTATGTTTCATGGTAAGATATAATATGATTTGCGAAGTGTCATGTATTCCTCGTCTACACTTCAAATGAATGTAAATGCGACACTTCCTTGTAAGGAAATAGCGTTTGCAGATGTCTACGTATCGTAGCAATAGAGTTCTTATGATTCTTAAAACGCGATATCGCATCTCATTTCTATGTTTCATGGTAAGATGTAATATGATTTGCGAAGTGGTATGTATTCCTCGCCTACACTTCAGAGGAATGTGAATGCGACACTTCCTCGCTAGGAAGTAGCGTTTGCAGATGTCTACGGATCGTAGCATTAGATTTCTAATGCTTCTTAAAACGCGATATCGCATCTCATTTCCATGTTTCATGGTAAGATATAATATGATTTCCGAAGTGTCATGCATTCCTCGTCTACACTACAAATGAATGTAAATCCGACACTTCCTTGCTAGGAAATAGCGTCTGCAGATGTCTAGGAATCGTAGCAACAGAGTTCAAATGCTTCTTAAAACCAGATATTGCATCTCATATCTATGTTTCATGATAAGATATAATATTCATTGCGAAGTGTTATGCATTCCTCGTATACGATTCAAATGAATGTAAATGCGACACTTCCTTGCAAGGCAATAGCGTTTGCAGATGTCCACGTATCGTAGCAATAGAGTTCACACGATTCTTAGAACGCGATATCGCATCTCATTTCTATGTTTCATGGTAAGATATAATATGATTTGCGAAGTGTCATGTATTCCTCGTCTACACTTCAAGTGAATGTGAATGCGACACTTCCTCGCTAGGAAATAACGTTTGCATATGTCTACGTATCGTAGCAATAGAGTTCAGATGATTCTTAAAACGCGATATCGCATCTCATTTCTATGTTTCATGGTAAGATATAACATGATTTGCGAAGTGTTATGTATTCCTCGTCTACACTTCAAATGAATGTGAATGCGATACTTCCTCGCTTGGAAATAGCGTTTGCAGATGTCTACGTATCGTAGCAATAGCTTTCTAATGCTTCTTAAAACGCGATATCGCATCTCATTTCTATGTTTCATGGTAAGATATAATATGATTTGCGAAGTGTCATGTATTCTTCGTCTACACTTCAAATGAATGTAAATGCGACACTTCCTTGCTAGGAGATAGCGTCTGCAGATGTCTAGGTATCGTAGCAATAGAGTTCAAATGCTTCTTAAAACAAGATATTGCATCTCATATCTATGTTTCATGATAAGATATAATATTCATTGCGAATTGTTATGCATTCCTCGTATACGATTCAAATGAATGTAAATGCGACACTTCCTTGCAAGGAAATAGCGCTTGCAGATGTCTACGCATCGTAGCAATAGGTTTCTAATGCTTCTTAAAACGCGATATCGCATCGCATTTCTATGTTTCATGGTAAGATGTAATATGATTCCCGAAGTGTCATGTATTCCTCGTCTACACTTCAAATGAATGTAAATCCGACACTTCCTTGCTAGGAAATAGCGTCTGCAGATGTCTAGGTATCGTAGCAAAAGAGTTCAAACGCTTCTTAAAACTAGATATTGCATCTCATATATATGTTTCATGATAAGATATAATATTCATTGCGAAGTGTTATGCATTCCTCGTCTACGATTCAAATGAATGTAAATGCGACACTTCCTTGCAAGGAAATAGCGTTTGCAGATGTCTACGTATCGTAGCAATAGAGTTCTTATGATTCTTAAAACGCGATATCGCATTACATTTCTATGTTTCATGGTAAGATATAATATGATTTGCGCAGTGTCATGTATTCCTCGTCTACACTTCAAATGAATGTGAATGCGATACTTCCTTGCAAGGAAGTAGCGATTGCAGATGTCTACGTTTCGAAGCAATAGTGTTCAAATGCTTCTTAAAACGCGATATCGCATCTCATTTCTATGTTTCATGGTAAGATGTAATATGATTTACGAAGTGTTATGTATTCCTCGTCTACACTTCAAATGAATGTAAATGCGACACTTCCTTGCAAGGAAGTAGCGATTGCAGATGTCTACGTATCGAAGCAATAGTGTTCTTATGATTCTTAAAATGTGATATCGCATCTCATTTCTATGCTTCATGGTAAGATATAAAATGATTTGCGAAGTGTTATGTATTCCTCGTCTACACTTCAAATAAATGTGAATGCGATACCTCCTCGCTAGGAAATAGCGTTTGCAGATGTCTACGTATCGTAGCAATAGCTTTCTAATGCTTCTTAAGACGCGATATCGCATCTCATTTCTTTGTTTCATGGTAAGATATAATATGATTTGCGAAGTGTCTTGTATTCCTCGTCTACACTTCAAATGAATGTAAATGCGACACTTCCTTGCTAGGAAATAGCGTCTGCAGATATCTAGGTATCGTAGCAATAGAGTTCTAATGCTTCTTAAAACGCGATATCGCATCTCATTTCTATGTTTCATGGTAAGATGTAATATGATTTGCGAAGTGTCATGTATTTCTCGTGTACACTTCAAATGAATGTAAATGCGACACTTCCTTGCTAGGAAATAGCGTCTGCAGATTTCTAGGTATCGTAGCAATAGGGTTCTAATGCTTCTTAAAACGAGATATCGCATCTCATTTCTATGTTTCATGGTAAGATGTAATATGATTTGCGAAGTGTTATGTATTCCTCGTCTACACTTCAAATGAATGTAAATGCGACACTTCCTTGCAAGGAAGTAGCGATTGCAGATGTCTACGTATCGAAGCAATAGAGTTCAAATGCTTCTTAAAACGAGATATTGCATCTCATATCTATGTTGCATGATAAGATATAATATACATTGCGAAGTGTTATGCATTCCTCGTCTACGATTCAAATGAATGTAAATGCGACACTTCCTTGCAAGGAAATAGCGCTTGCAGATGTCTACGTATCGTAGCAATAGAGTTCTTATGATTCTTAAAACGCGATATCGCATCTCATTTCTATGTTTCATGGTAAGATATAATATGATTTGCGAAGTGTCATGTATTCCTCGTCTACACTTCAAATGAATGTGAATGCGGCACTTCCTCGCTAGGAAATAGCGTTTGCAGATGTCTACGTATCATAGCAATAGAGTTCATATGATTCTTAAAACGCGATATCGCATCTCATTTCTATGTTTCATGGTAAGATATAATATGATTTGCGAAGTGTCATGTATTCCTCGTCTACACTTCAAAGGAATGTGAATGCGACACTTCCTCGCTAGGAAATAGCGTTTGCAGATGTCTACGTATCGTAGCAATTGATTTCTAATGCTTCTTAAAACGCGATATCGCATCTCATTTCTATGTTTCATGGTAAGATATAATATGATTTCGAAGTGTCATGTATTCCTCGTCTACACTTCAAATGAATGTAAATCCGACACTTCCTTGCTAGGAAATAGCGTCTGCAGATGTCTAGGTATCGTAGCAATTGAGTTCAAACGCTTCTTAAAACTAGATATTGCATCTCATATCTATGTTTCATGATAAGATATAATATTCATTGCGAAGTGTTATGCATTCCTCGTCTATGATTCAAATGAATGTAAATGCGAGACTTCCTTGCAAGGAAATAGCGTTTGCAGATGTCTACGTATCGTAGCAATAGAGTTCTTATGATTCTTAAAACGCGATATCGCATCTCATTTCTATGTTTCATGGTAAGATATAATATGATTTGCGCAGTGTCATGTATTCCTCGTCTACACTTCAAATGAATGTGAATGCGACCCTTCCTCGCTAGGAAATAGCGTTTGCAGATGTCTACGTATCGTAGCAATAGAGTTCATATGATTCTTAGAACGCGATATCGCATCTCATTTCTATGTTTCATGGTCAGATATAACATAATTTGCGAAGTGTTATGTATTCCTCGTCTACACTTCAAAGGAATGTGAATGCGACACTTCCTCGCTAGGAAATAGCGTTTGCAGATGTCTACGTATCGTAGCAATAGCTTTCTAATGCTTCTTAAAACGCGATATCGCATCTCATTTCTATGTTTCATGGTAAGATATAGTATGATTTGCGAAGTGTCATGTATTCCTCGTCTACACTTCAAATGAATGTAAATGCGACACTTCCTCGCTAGGAAATAGCGTTTGCAGATGTCTACGTATCGTAGCAATAGAGTTCAGATGATTCCTTAAAACGCGATATCGCATCTCATTTCTATGTTTCATCGTAAGATATAACATGATTTGCGAAGTGTCATGTATTCCTCGACTACACTTCAAATCAATGTGAATGCGATACTTCCTCGCTTGGAAATAGCGTTTGCAGATGTCTACGTATCGTAGCAATAGCTTTCTAATGCTTCTTAAAACGCGATATCGCATCTCATTTCTATGTTTCATGGTAAGATATAGTATGATTTGCGAAGTGTCATGTATTCCTCGTATACACTTCAAATGAATGTAAATGCGACACTTCCTCGCTAGGAAATAGCGTTTGCAGATGTCTACGTATCGTAGCAATAGGGTTCAGATGATTCTCAAAACGCGATATCGCATCTCATTTCTATGTTTCATGGTAAGATATAACATGATTTGCGAAGTGTTATGTATTCCTCGTCTACACTTCAATGAATGTGAATGCGATAACTTCCTCGCTTGGAAATAGCGTTTGCAGATGTCTACGTATCGTAGCAATAGCTTTCTAATGCTTCTTAAAACGCGATATCGCATCTCATTTCTATGTTTCATGGTAAGATATAGTATGATTTGCGAAGTGTCATGTATTCCTCGTCTACACTTCAAATGAATGTAAATGCGACACTTCCTCGCTAGGAAATAGCGTTTGCAGATGTCTACGTATCGTAGCAATAGAGTTCATATGATTCTTAAAACGCGATATCGCATCTCATTTCTATGTTTCATGGTAAGATATAATATGATTTGCGAAGTGTTATGTATTCCTCGTCTACACTTCAAAGGAATGTGAATGCGACACTTCCTCGCTAGGAAATAGCGTTTGCAGATGTCTACGTATCGTAGCAATAGATTTCTAATGCTTCTTAAAACGCGATATCGCATCTCATTTCTATGTTTCATGGTAAGATATAATATGATTTCCGAAGTGTCATGTATTCCTCGTCTACACTTCAAATGAATGTAAATCCGACACTTCCTTGCTAGGAAATAGCGTCTGCAGATGTCTACGTATCGAAGCAATAGAGTTCAAATGCTTCTTAAGACGAGATATTGCATCTCATATCTATGTTTCATGATAAGATATAATATACATTGCGAAGTGTTGTGCATTCCTCGTCTACGATTCAAATGAATGTAAATGCGACACTTCCTTGCAAGGAAATAGCGTTTGCAGATGTCTACGTATCGTAGCAATAGAGTTCTTATGATTCTTAAAACGCGATATCGCATCTCATTTCTATGTTTCATGGTAAGATATAATATGATTTGCGCAGTGTCATGTATTCCTCGTCTACACTTCAAATGAATGTGAATGCGACCCTTCCTCGCTAGGAAATAGCGTTTGCCAGATGTCTACGTATCGTAGCAATAGAGTTCATATGATTCTTAGAACGCGATATCGCAACTCATTTCTATGTTTCATGGTAAGATATAACATGATTTGCGAAGTGTTATGTATTCCTCGTCTACACTTCAAATGAATGTGAATGCGATACTTCCTCGCTAGGAAATAGCGTTTGCAGATGTCTACGTATCGTAGCAGTAGCTTTCTATTGCTTCTTAAGACGCGATACTCGCATCTCATTTCTATGATTCCTGGTAAGATATAATATGATTTGCGAAGTGTCATGTATTCCTCGTCTACGATTCAAATGAATGTAAATGCGACACTTCCTTGCAAGGAAATAGCGTTTGCAGATGTCTACGTATCGTAGCAATAGTGTTCTAATGCTTCTTAAAACGCGATATCGCATCTCATTTCTATGTTTCATGGTAAGATGTAATATGATTTGCGAAGTGTTTTGTATTCCTCGTCTACACTTCAAATAAATGTAAATGCGACTCTTCCTTGCAAGGAAGTAGCGATTGCAGATGTCTACGTATCGAAGCAATAGAGTTCAAATGCTTCTTAAAACGAGATATTGCATCTCATATCTATGTTTCATGATAAGATATAATATACATTGCGAAGTGTTATGCATTCCTCGACTACGATTCAAGTGAATGTAAATGCGACACTTCCTTGCAAGGAAATAGCGTTTGCAGATGTCTACGTATCGTAGCAATAGAGTTCTTATGATTCTTAAAACGCGATATCGCATCTCATTTCTATGATTCATGGTAAGATATAATATGATTTGCGAAGTGTCATGTATTCCTCGTCCACACTTCAAATGAATGTGAATGCGACACTTCCTCGCTAGGAAATAGCGTTTGCAGATGTCTACGTATCGTAGCAATAGAGTTCATATGATTCTTAGAACGCAATATCGCATCTCATTTCTATGTTTCATGGTAAGATATAACATGATTTGCGAAGTGTTATGTATTCCTCGTCTACACTTCAAATGAATGTGAATGCGATACTTCCTCGCTACTAACTAGCGTTTGCAGATGTCTACGTATCGTAGCAATAGCTTTCTAATGCTTCTTAAAACGCGATATCGCATCTCATTTCTATGTTTCATGGTAAGACATAATATGATTTGCGAAGTGTCATGTATTCCTCGTCTACACTTCAAATGAATGTAAATCCGACACTTCCTTGCTAGGAAATAGCGTCTGCAGATGTCTAGGTATCGTAGCAATAGAGTTCAAACGCTTCTTAAAACTAGATATTGCATCTCATATCTATGTCTCATGATAAGGTATAATATTCATTGCGAAGTGTTATGCATTCCTCGTCTACGATTCAAATGAATGTAAATGCGACACTTCCTTGCAAGGAAATAGCGTTTGCAGATGTCTACGTATCGTAGCAATAGAGTTCTAATGCTTCTTAAAACGCGATATCGCATCTCATTTCTATGTTTCATGGTAAGATGTAATATGATTTGCGAAGTGTTATGTATTCCTCGTCTACACTTCAAATGAATGTAAATGCGACACTTCCTTGCAAGGAAGTAGCGATTGCAGATGTCTACGTATCGAAGCAATAGATTTCAAATGCTTCTTAAAACGAGATATTGCATCCCATATCTGTTTCATGATAAGATATAATATACGTTGCGAAGTGTTATGCATTCCTCGACTACGATTCAAGTGAATGTAAATGCGACACTTCCTTGCAAGGAAATAGCGTTTGCAGATGTCTACGTATCGTAGCTATAGAGTTCTTATGATTCTTAAAACGCGATATCGCATCTCATTTCTATGTTTCATGGTAAGATATAGTATGATTTGCGAAGTGTCATGTATTCCTCGTCTACACTTCAAATGAATGTAAATGCGACACTTCCTCGCTAGGAAATAGCGTTTGCAGATGTCTACGTATCGTAGCAATAGAGTTCATATGATTCTTAAAACGCGATATCGCATCTCATTTCTATGTTTCATGGTAAGATATAATATGATTTGCGAAGTGTTATGTATTCCTCGTCTACACTTCAAAGGAATGTGAATGCGACACTTCCTCGCTAGGAAATAGCATTTGCAGATGTCTACGTATCGTAGCAATAGATTTCTAATGCTTCTTAAAACGCGATATCGCATCTCATTTCTATGTTTCATGGTAAGATATAATATGATTTCCGAAGTGTCATGTATTCCTCGTCTACACTTCAAATGAATGTAAATCCGACACTTCCTTGCTAGGAAATAGCGTCTGCAGATGTCTACGTATCGAAGCAATAGAGTTCAAATGCTTCTTAAGACGAGATATTGCATCTCATATCTATGTTTCATGATAAGATATAATATACATTGCGAAGTGTTATGCATTCCTCGTCTACGATTCAAATGAATGTAAATGCGACACTTCCTTGCAAGGAAATAGCGTTTGCAGATGTCTACGTATCGTAGCAATAGAGTTCTTATGATTCTTAAAACGCGATATCGCTTCTCATTTCTATGTTTCATGGTAAGATATAATATGATTTGCGAAGTGTCATGTATTCCTCGTCTACACTTCAAATGAATGTGAATGCGACACTTCCTCGCTAGGAAATAGCGTTTGCAGATGTCTACGTATCGTAGCAATAGAGTTGATATGATTCTTAAAACGCGATATCGCATCTCATTTCTATGTTTCATGGTAAGATATAATATGATTTGCGAAGTGTTATGTATTCCTCGTCTACACTTCAAAGGAATGTGAATGCGACCCTTCCTCGCTAGGAAATAGCGTTTGCAGATGTCTACGTATCGTAGCAATAGAGTTCATATGATTGTTAGAACGCGATATCGCATCTCATTTCTATGTTTCATGGTAAGATATAACATGATTTGCGAAGTGTTATGTATTCCTCGTCTACACTTCAAATGAATGTGAATGCGATACTTCCTCGCTAGGAAATAGCGTTTGCAGATGTCTACGTATCGTAGAAATAGCTTTCTAATGCTTCTTAAGACGCGATATCGCATCTCATTTCTATGATTCCTGGTAAGATATAATATGATTTGCGAAGTGTCATGTATTCCTCGTCTACGATTCAAATGAATGTAAATGCGACACTTCCTTGCAAGGAAATAGCGTTTGCAGATGTCTACGTATCGTAGCAATAGAGTTCTAATGCTTCTTAAAACGCGATATCGCATCTCATTTCTATGATTCATGGTAAGATGTAATATGATTTGCGAAGTGTTTTGTATTCCTCGTCTACACTTCAAATGAATGTAAATGCGACACTTCCTTGCAAGGAAGTAGCGATTGCAGATGTCTACGTATCGAAGCAATAGAGTTCAAATTCTTCTTAAAACGAGATATTGCATCTCATATCTATGTTTCATGATAAGATATAATATACATTGCGAAGTGTTATGCATTCCTCGACTACGATTCAAGTGAATGTAAATGCGACACTTCCTTGCAAGGAAATAGCGTTTGCAGATGTCTACGTATCGTAGCAATAGAGTTCTTATGATTCTTAAAACGCGATATCGCATCTCATTTCTATGTTTCATGGTAAGATATAATATGATTTGCGAAGTGTCATGTATTCCTCGTCCACACTTCAAATGAATGTGAATGCGACACTTCCTCGCTAGGAAATAGCGTTTGCAGATGTCTACGTATCGTAGCAATAGAGTTCATATGATTCTTAGAACGCGATATCGCATCTCATTTCTATGTTTCATGGTAAGATATAACATGATTTGCGAAGTGTTATGTATTCCTCGTCTACACTTCAAATGAATGTGAATGCGATACTTCCTCGCTAATAAATAGCGTTTGCAGATGTCTACGTATCGTAGCAATAGCTTTCTAATGCTTCTTAAAACGCGATATCGCATCTCATTTCTATGTTTCATGGTAAGATATAATATGATTTGCGAAGTGTCATGTATACCTCGTCTACACTTCAAATGAATGTAAATCCGACACTTCCTTGCTAGGAAATAGCGTCTGCAGATGTCTACGTATCGTAGCAATAGAGTTCTAATGCTTCTTAAAACGCGATATCGCATCTCATTTCTATGTTTCATGTAAGATGTAATATGATTTGCGAAGTGTTATGTATTCCTCATCTACACTTCAAATGAATGTAAATGCGACACTTCCTTGCAAGAAGTAGCGATTGCAGATGTCTACGTATCGAAGCAATAGAGTTCAAATGCTTCTTAAAACGAGATATTGCATCTCATATCTATGTTTCATGATAAGATATAATATACATTGCGAAGTGTTATGCATTCCTCGACTACGATTCAAGTGACTGAAAACGCGACACTTCCTTGCAAGGAAATAGCGTTTGCAGATGTCTACGTATCGCAGCAGTAGAGTTCTTATGATTCTTAAAACGCGATATCGCATCTCATTTCTATGTTTCATGGTAAGATATAATATGATTTGCGAAGTGTTATGTATTCCTCGTCTACACTTCAAATGAATGTGAATGCGATACTTCCTCGCTACTAAATAGCGTTTGCAGATGTCCTACGTATCGTAGCAATAGCTTTCTAATGCTTCTTAAAACGCGATATCGCATCTCATTTCTATGTTTCATGGTAAGATATAATATGATTTGCGAAGTGTCATGTATTTCTCGTCCACACTTCAAATGAATGTAAATGCGACAATTCCTTGCTAGGAAATAGCGTCTGCAGATGTCTAGGTATCGTAGCAATAGAGTTCTAATGCTTCTTAAAACGCGATATCGCATCTCATTTCTATGTTTCATGGTAAGATGTAATATGATTTGCGAAGTGTTATGTATTCCTCGTCTACACTTCAAATGATTGTAAATGCGACACTTCCTTGCAAGGAAGTAGCGATTGCAGATGTCTACGTATCGAAGCAATAGAGTTCAAATGCTTCTTAAAACGAGATGTTGCATCTCATATCTATGTTTCATGATATGATATAATATACATTGCGAAGTGTTATGCATTCCTCGTCTACGATTCAAATGAATGTAAATGCGACACTTCCTCGCTAGGAAATAGCGTTTGCAGATGTCTACGTATCGTAGCAATAGAGTTCATATGATTCTTAGAACGCGATGTCGCATCTCATTTCTATGTTTCATGGTAAGATATAATATGATTTGCGAAGTGTTATGTATTCCTCGTCTACACTTCAAATGAATGTGAATGCGACACTTCCTCGCTAGGAAATAGCGTTTGCAGATGCCTACGTATCGTAGCAATAGAGTTCATATGATTCTTAGAACGCGATATCGCATCTCATTTCTATGTTTCTTGGTAAGATATAACATGATTTGCGAAGTGTTATGTATTCCTCGTCTACACTTCAAATGAATGTGAATGCGATACTTCCTCGCTAGGAAATAGCGTTTGCAGATGTCTACGTATCGTAGCAATAGCTTTCTAATGCTTCTTAGGACGCGATATCGCATCTCATTTCTATGTTTCATGGTAAGATATAATATGATTTGCGAAGTGTCATGTATTCCTCGTCTACACTTCAAATGAATGTAATTGCGACACTTCCTTGCAAGGAAGTAGAGATTGCTGATGTCTACGTATCGAAGCAATAGAGTTCAAATGCTTCTTAAAACGAGATATTGCATCTCATATCTATGTTTCATTATAAGATATAATATACATTGCGAAGTGTTATGCATTCCTCGTCTACGATTCAAATGAATGTAAATGCGACACTTCCTTGCAAGGAAATAGCGTTTGCAGATGTCTACGTATCGTAGCAATAGAGTTCTTGTGATTCTTAAAACGCGATATCGCATCTCATTTCTATGTTTCATGGTAAGATATAATATGATTTGCGCAGTGTCATGTATTCCTCGTCTACACTTCAAATGATCGTGAATGCGACACTTCCTCGCTAGGAGATAGCGTTTGCAGATGTCTACGTATCGTAGCAATAGAGTTCAGATGATTCTTAAACGCGATATCGCATCTCATTTCTATGTTTCATGGTAAGATATAATATGATTTGCGAAGTGTCATGTATTCCTCGTCTACGATTCAAATGAATGTAAATGCGACACTTCCTTGCAAGGAAATAGCGTTTGCAGATGTCTACTTATCGTAGCAATAGAGTTCTAATGCTTCTTAAAACGCGATATCGCATCTCATTTCTATGTTTCATGGTAAGATGTAATATGATTTGCGAAGTGTTATGTATTCCTCGTCTACACTTCAAATGAATGTAAATGCGACACTTCCTTGCAAGGAAATAGCGTTTGCAGATGTCTACGTATCGTAGCAATGGAGTTCTAATGCTTCTTAAAACGCGATATCGCATCTCATTTCTATGTTTCATGGTAAGATATAATATGATTTGCGCAGTGTCATGTATTCCTCGTCTACACTTCAAATGAACGTGAATGCGACACTTCCTCGCTAGGAAATAGCGTTTGCAGATGTCTACGTATCGTAGCAATAGAGTTCATATGATTCTTAGAACGCGATATCGCATCTCATTTCTATGTTTCATGGTAAGATATAACATGATTTGCGAAGTGTTATGTATTCCTCGTCTACACTTCAAATGAATGTGAATGCGATACTTCCTCGCTACTAAATAGCGTTTGCAGTTGTCTACGTATCGTAGCAATAGCTTTCTAATGCTTCTTAAAACGCGATATCGCATCTCATTTCTATGTTTCATGGTACGATATAATATGATTTGCGAAGTGTCATGTATTCCTCGTCTACACTTCAAATGAATGTAATTGCGACACTTCCTTGCTAGGAAATAGCGTCTGCAGATGTCTAGGTATCGTAGCAATAGAGTTCTAATGCTTCTTAAAACGCGATATCGCATCTCATTTCTATGTTTCATGGTAAGATGTAATATGATTTGCGAAGTGTTTTGTATTCCTCGTCTACACTTCAAATGAATGTAAATGCGACACTTCCTTGCAAGGAAGTAGCGATTGCAGATGTCTACGTATCGAAGCAATAGAGTTCAAATGCATCTTAAAACGAGATATTGCATCTCATATCTATGTTTCATGATAAGATATAATATACATTGCGAAGTGTTATGCATTCCTCGTCTACACTTCAAATGAATGTGAATGCGACACTTCCTCGCTAGGAAATAGCGATTGCAGATGTCTACGTATCGAAGCAATAGAGTTCAAATGCTTCTTAAAACGAGATATTGCATCTCATAACTATGTTTCATGATAAGATATAATATACATTGCGAAGTGTTATGTATTCCTCGTCTACACTTCAAATGAATGTGAATGCGACACTTCCTCGCTAGGAAATAGCGATTGCAGATGTCTACGTATCGAAGCAATAGAGTTCAAATGCTTCTTAAAACGAGATATTGCATCTCATAACTATGTTTCATGATAAGATATAATATACATTGCGAAGTGTTATGTATTCCTCGTCTACACTTCAAATGAATGTGAATGCGATACTTCCTCGCTACTAAATAGCGTTTGCAGATGTCTACGTTTCGTAGCAATAGAGTTCAGATGATTCTTAAAACGCAATATAGCATCTTATTTCTATGTTTCATGGTAAGATATAACATGATTTGCGAAGTGTTATGTATTCCTCGTCTACACTTCAAATGAATGTGAATGCGATACTTCCTCGCTAGGAAATAGCGTTTGCAGATGTCTACGTATCGTAGCAATAGCTTTCTAATGCTTCTTAAGACGCGATATCGCATCTCATTTCTATGTTTCATGGTAAGATATAATATGATTTCCGAAGTGTCATGTATTCCTCGTCTACACTTCAAATGAATGTAAATCCGACACTTCCTTGCTAGGAAATAGCGTCTGCAGATGTCTAGGTATCGTAGCAATAGAGTTCAAACGCTTCTTAAAACTAGATATTGCATCTCATATCTATGTTTCATGATAAGATATAATATTCATTGCGAAGTGTTATGCATTCGTCGTCTACGATTCAAATGAATGTAAATGCAACACTTCCTTGCAAGGAAATAGCGTTTGCAGATGTCTACGTATCGTAGCAATAGAGTTCTTGTGATTCTTAAAACGCGATATCGCATCTCATTTCTATGTTTCATGGTAAGATATAATATGATTTGCGCAGTGTCATGTATTCCTCGTCTACACTTCAAATGATCGTGAATGCGACACTTCCTCGCTAGGAAATAGCGTTTGCAGATGTCTGCGTATCGTAGCAATAGAGTTCAGATGATTCTTAAAACGCGATATCGCATCTCATTTCTATGTTTCATGGTAAGATGTAATATGATTTGCGAAGTGTTTTGTATTCCTCGTCTACACTTCAAATGAATGTAAATGCGACACTTCCTTGCAAGGAAGTAGCGATTGCAGATGTCTACGTATCGAAGCAATAGAGTTCAAATGCTTCTTAAAACGAGATATTGCATCTCATATCTATGTTTCATGATAAGATATAATATACATTGCGAAGTGTTATGCATTCCTCGTCTACACTTCAAATGAATGTGAATGCGACACTTCCTTGCAAGGAAATAGCGTTTGCAGATGTCTACGTATCGTAGCAATGGAGTTCTAATGCTTCTTAAAACGCGATATCGCATCTTATTTCTATGTTTCATGGTAAGATATAACATGATTTGCGAAGTGTTATGTATTCCTCGTCTACACTTCAAATGAATGTGAATGCGATACTTCCTCGCTAGGAAATAGCGTTTGCAGATGTCTACGTATCGTAGCAATAGCTTTCTAATGCTTCTTAAGACGCGATATCGCATCTCATTTCTATGTTTCATGGTAAGATATAATATGATTTGCGAAGTGTTATGTATTCCTCGTCTACACTTCAAATGAATGTGAATGCGACACTTCCTCGCTAGGAAATAGCGTTTGCAGATGCCTACGTATCGTAGCAATAGAGTTCATATGATTCTTAGAACGCGATATCGCATCTCATTTCTATGTTTCTTGGTAAGATATAACATGATTTGCGAAGTGTTATGTATTCCTCGTCTACACTTCAAATGAATGTGAATGCGATACTTCCTCGCTAGGAAATAGCGTTTGCAGATGTCTACGTATCGTAGCAATAGCTTTCTAATGCTTCTTAGGACGCGATATCGCATCTCATTTCTATGTTTCATGGTAAGATATAATATACATTGCGAAGTGTCATGTATTCCTCGTCTACACTTCAAATGAATGTAATTGCGACACTTCCTTGCAAGGAAGTAGAGATTGCTGATGTCTACGTATCGAAGCAATAGAGTTCAAATGCTTCTTAAAACGAGATATTGCATCTCATATCTATGTTTCATTATAAGATATAATATACATTGCGAAGTGTTATGCATTCCTCGTCTACGATTCAAATGAATGTAAATGCGACACTTCCTTGCAAGGAAATAGCGTTTGCAGATGTCTACGTATCGTAGCAATAGAGTTCTTGTGATTCTTAAAACGCGATATCGCATCTCATTTCTATGTTTCATGGTAAGATATAATATGATTTGCGCAGTGTCATGTATTCCTCGTCTACACTTCAAATGATCGTGAATGCGACACTTCCTCGCTAGGAGATAGCGTTTGCAGATGTCTACGTATCGTAGCAATAGAGTTCAGATGATTCTTAAAACGCGATATCGCATCTCATTTCTATGTTTCATGGTAAGATATAATATGATTTGCGAAGTGTCATGTATTCCTCGTCTACGATTCAAATGAATGTAAATGCGACACTTCCTTGCAAGGAAATAGCGTTTGCAGATGTCTACTTATCGTAGCAATAGAGTTCTAATGCTTCTTAAAACGCGATATCGCATCTCATTTCTATGTTTCATGGTAAGATGTAATATGATTTGCGAAGTGTTATGTATTCCTCGTCTACACTTCAAATGAATGTAAATGCGACACTTCCTTGCAAGGAAATAGCGTTTGCAGATGTCTACGTATCGTAGCAATGGAGTTCTAATGCTTCTTAAAACGCGATATCGCATCTCATTTCTATGTTTCATGGTAAGATATAATATGATTTGCGCAGTGTCATGTATTCCTCGTCTACACTTCAAATGAACGTGAATGCGACACTTCCTCGCTAGGAAATAGCGTTTGCAGATGTCTACGTATCGTAGCAATAGAGTTCATATGATTCTTAGAACGCGATATCGCATCTCATTTCTATGTTTCATGGTAAGATATAACATGATTTGCGAAGTGTTATGTATTCCTCGTCTACACTTCAAATGAATGTGAATGCGATACTTCCTCGCTACTAAATAGCGTTTGCAGTTGTCTACGTATCGTAGCAATAGCTTTCTAATGCTTCTTAAAACGCGATATCGCATCTCATTTCTATGTTTCATGGTACGATATAATATGATTTGCGAAGTGTCATGTATTCCTCGTCTACACTTCAAATGAATGTAATTGCGACACTTCCTTGCTAGGAAATAGCGTCTGCAGATGTCTAGGTATCGTAGCAATAGAGTTCTAATGCTTCTTAAAACGCGATATCGCATCTCATTTCTATGTTTCATGGTAAGATGTAATATGATTTGCGAAGTGTTATGTATTCCTCGTCTACACTTCAAATGAATGTAAATGCGACACTTCCTTGCAAGGAAATAGCGTTTGCAGATGTCTACGTATCGTAGCAATGGAGTTCTAATGCTTCTTAAAACGCGATATCGCATCTCATTTCTATGTTTCATGGTAAGATATAATATGATTTGCGCAGTGTCATGTATTCCTCGTCTACACTTCAAATGAACGTGAATGCGACACTTCCTCGCTAGGAAATAGCGTTTGCAGATGTCTACGTATCGTAGCAATAGAGTTCATATGATTCTTAGAACGCGATATCGCATCTCATTTCTATGTTTCATGGTAAGATATAACATGATTTGCGAAGTGTTATGTATTCCTCGTCTACACTTCAAATGAATGTGAATGCGATACTTCCTCGCTACTAAATAGCGTTTGCAGTTGTCTACGTATCGTAGCAATAGCTTTCTAATGCTTCTTAAAACGCGATATCGCATCTCATTTCTATGTTTCATGGTACGATATAATATGATTTGCGAAGTGTCATGTATTCCTCGTCTACACTTCAAATGAATGTAATTGCGACACTTCCTTGCTAGGAAATAGCGTCTGCAGATGTCTAGGTATCGTAGCAATAGAGTTCTAATGCTTCTTAAAACGCGATATCGCATCTCATTTCTATGTTTCATGGTAAGATGTAATATGATTTGCGAAGTGTTTTGTATTCCTCGTCTACACTTCAAATGAATGTAAATGCGACACTTCCTTGCAAGGAAGTAGCGATTGCAGATGTCTACGTATCGAAGCAATAGAGTTCAAATGCATCTTAAAACGAGATATTGCATCTCATATCTATGTTTCATGATAAGATATAATATACATTGCGAAGTGTTATGCATTCCTCGTCTACACTTCAAATGAATGTGAATGCGACACTTCCTCGCTAGGAAATAGCGATTGCAGATGTCTACGTATCGAAGCAATAGAGTTCAAATGCTTCTTAAAACGAGATATTGCATCTCATAACTATGTTTCATGATAAGATATAATATACATTGCGAAGTGTTATGTATTCCTCGTCTACACTTCAAATGAATGTGAATGCGACACTTCCTCGCTAGGAAATAGCGATTGCAGATGTCTACGTATCGAAGCAATAGAGTTCAAATGCTTCTTAAAACGAGATATTGCATCTCATAACTATGTTTCATGATAAGATATAATATACATTGCGAAGTGTTATGTATTCCTCGTCTACACTTCAAATGAATGTGAATGCGATACTTCCTCGCTACTAAATAGCGTTTGCAGATGTCTACGTATCGTAGCAATAGAGTTCAGATGATTCTTAGAACGCGATATCGCATCTCATTTCTATGTTTCTTGGTAAGATATAACATGATTTGCGAAGTGTTATGTATTCCTCGTCTACACTTCAAATGAATGTGAATGCGATACTTCCTCGCTAGGAAATAGCGTTTGCAGATGTCTACGTATCGTAGCAATAGCTTTCTAATGCTTCTTAGGACGCGATATCGCATCTCATTTCTATGTTTCATGGTAAGATATAATATACATTGCGAAGTGTCATGTATTCCTCGTCTACACTTCAAATGAATGTAATTGCGACACTTCCTTGCAAGGAAGTAGAGATTGCTGATGTCTACGTATCGAAGCAATAGAGTTCAAATGCTTCTTAAAACGAGATATTGCATCTCATATCTATGTTTCATTATAAGATATAATATACATTGCGAAGTGTTATGCATTCCTCGTCTACGATTCAAATGAATGTAAATGCGACACTTCCTTGCAAGGAAATAGCGTTTGCAGATGTCTACGTATCGTAGCAATAGAGTTCTTGTGATTCTTAAAACGCGATATCGCATCTCATTTCTATGTTTCATGGTAAGATATAATATGATTTGCGCAGTGTCATGTATTCCTCGTCTACACTTCAAATGATCGTGAATGCGACACTTCCTCGCTAGGAGATAGCGTTTGCAGATGTCTACGTATCGTAGCAATAGAGTTCAGATGATTCTTAAAACGCGATATCGCATCTCATTTCTATGTTTCATGGTAAGATATAATATGATTTGCGAAGTGTCATGTATTCCTCGTCTACGATTCAAATGAATGTAAATGCGACACTTCCTTGCAAGGAAATAGCGTTTGCAGATGTCTACTTATCGTAGCAATAGAGTTCTAATGCTTCTTAAAACGCGATATCGCATCTCATTTCTATGTTTCATGGTAAGATGTAATATGATTTGCGAAGTGTTATGTATTCCTCGTCTACACTTCAAATGAATGTAAATGCGACACTTCCTTGCAAGGAAATAGCGTTTGCAGATGTCTACGTATCGTAGCAATGGAGTTCTAATGCTTCTTAAAACGCGATATCGCATCTCATTTCTATGTTTCATGGTAAGATATAATATGATTTGCGCAGTGTCATGTATTCCTCGTCTACACTTCAAATGAACGTGAATGCGACACTTCCTCGCTAGGAAATAGCGTTTGCAGATGTCTACGTATCGTAGCAATAGAGTTCATATGATTCTTAGAACGCGATATCGCATCTCATTTCTATGTTTCATGGTAAGATATAACATGATTTGCGAAGTGTTATGTATTCCTCGTCTACACTTCAAATGAATGTGAATGCGATACTTCCTCGCTACTAAATAGCGTTTGCAGTTGTCTACGTATCGTAGCAATAGCTTTCTAATGCTTCTTAAAACGCGATATCGCATCTCATTTCTATGTTTCATGGTACGATATAATATGATTTGCGAAGTGTCATGTATTCCTCGTCTACACTTCAAATGAATGTAATTGCGACACTTCCTTGCTAGGAAATAGCGTCTGCAGATGTCTAGGTATCGTAGCAATAGAGTTCTAATGCTTCTTAAAACGCGATATCGCATCTCATTTCTATGTTTCATGGTAAGATGTAATATGATTTGCGAAGTGTTATGTATTCCTCGTCTACACTTCAAATGAATGTAAATGCGACACTTCCTTGCAAGGAAATAGCGTTTGCAGATGTCTACGTATCGTAGCAATGGAGTTCTAATGCTTCTTAAAACGCGATATCGCATCTCATTTCTATGTTTCATGGTAAGATATAATATGATTTGCGCAGTGTCATGTATTCCTCGTCTACACTTCAAATGAACGTGAATGCGACACTTCCTCGCTAGGAAATAGCGTTTGCAGATGTCTACGTATCGTAGCAATAGAGTTCATATGATTCTTAGAACGCGATATCGCATCTCATTTCTATGTTTCATGGTAAGATATAACATGATTTGCGAAGTGTTATGTATTCCTCGTCTACACTTCAAATGAATGTGAATGCGATACTTCCTCGCTACTAAATAGCGTTTGCAGTTGTCTACGTATCGTAGCAATAGCTTTCTAATGCTTCTTAAAACGCGATATCGCATCTCATTTCTATGTTTCATGGTACGATATAATATGATTTGCGAAGTGTCATGTATTCCTCGTCTACACTTCAAATGAATGTAATTGCGACACTTCCTTGCTAGGAAATAGCGTCTGCAGATGTCTAGGTATCGTAGCAATAGAGTTCTAATGCTTCTTAAAACGCGATATCGCATCTCATTTCTATGTTTCATGGTAAGATGTAATATGATTTGCGAAGTGTTTTGTATTCCTCGTCTACACTTCAAATGAATGTAAATGCGACACTTCCTTGCAAGGAAGTAGCGATTGCAGATGTCTACGTATCGAAGCAATAGAGTTCAAATGCATCTTAAAACGAGATATTGCATCTCATATCTATGTTTCATGATAAGATATAATATACATTGCGAAGTGTTATGCATTCCTCGTCTACACTTCAAATGAATGTGAATGCGACACTTCCTCGCTAGGAAATAGCGATTGCAGATGTCTACGTATCGAAGCAATAGAGTTCAAATGCTTCTTAAAACGAGATATTGCATCTCATAACTATGTTTCATGATAAGATATAATATACATTGCGAAGTGTTATGTATTCCTCGTCTACACTTCAAATGAATGTGAATGCGACACTTCCTCGCTAGGAAATAGCGATTGCAGATGTCTACGTATCGAAGCAATAGAGTTCAAATGCTTCTTAAAACGAGATATTGCATCTCATAACTATGTTTCATGATAAGATATAATATACATTGCGAAGTGTTATGTATTCCTCGTCTACACTTCAAATGAATGTGAATGCGATACTTCCTCGCTACTAAATAGCGTTTGCAGATGTCTACGTTTCGTAGCAATAGAGTTCAGATGATTCTTAGAACGCGATATCGCATCTCATTTCTATGTTTCATGGTAAGATATAACATGATTTGCGAAGTGTTATGTATTCCTCGTCTACACTTCAAATGAATGTGAATGCGATACTTCCTCGCTAGGAAATAGCGTTTGCAAATGTCTACGTATCGTAGCAATAGCTTTCTAATGCTTCTTAGGACGCGATATCGCATCTCATTTCTATGTTTCATGGTAAGATATAATATGATTTGCGAAGTGTCATGTATTCCTCGTCTACACTTCAAATGAATGTAATTGCGACACTTCCTTGCAAGGAAGTAGAGATTGCTGATGTCTACGTATCGAAGCAATAGAGTTCAAATGCTTCTTAAAACGAGATATTGCATCTCATATCTATGTTTCATTATAAGATATAATATACATTGCGAAGTGTTATGCATTCCTCGTCTACGATTCAAATGAATGTAAATGCGACACTTCCTTGCAAGGAAATAGCGTTTGCAGATGTCTACGTATCGTAGCAATAGAGTTCTTGTGATTCTTAAAACGCGATATCGCATCTCATTTCTATGTTTCATGGTAAGATATAATATGATTTGCGCAGTGTCATGTATTCCTCGTCTACACTTCAAATGATCGTGAATGCGACACTTCCTCGCTAGGAGATAGCGTTTGCAGATGTCTACGTATCGTAGCAATAGAGTTCAGATGATTCTTAAAACGCGATATCGCATCTCATTTCTATGTTTCATGGTAAGATATAATATGATTTGCGAAGTGTCATGTATTCCTCGTCTACGATTCAAATGAATGTAAATGCGACACTTCCTTGCAAGGAAATAGCGTTTGCAGATGTCTACTTATCGTAGCAATAGAGTTCTAATGCTTCTTAAAACGCGATATCGCATCTCATTTCTATGTTTCATGGTAAGATGTAATATGATTTGCGAAGTGTTATGTATTCCTCGTCTACACTTCAAATGAATGTAAATGCGACACTTCCTTGCAAGGAAATAGCGTTTGCAGATGTCTACGTATCGAAGCAATAGAGTTCAAATGCTTCTTAAAACGAGATATTGCATCTCATAACTATGTTTCATGATAAGATATAATATACATTGCGAAGTGTTATGTATTCCTCGTCTACACTTCAAATGAATGTGAATGCGATACTTCCTCGCTACTAAATAGCGTTTGCAGATGTCTACGTTTCGTAGCAATAGAGTTCAGATGATTCTTAAAACGCAATATAGCATCTTATTTCTATGTTTCATGGTAAGATATAACATGATTTGCGAAGTGTTATGTATTCCTCGTCTACACTTCAAATGAATGTGAATGCGATACTTCCTCGCTAGGAAATAGCGTTTGCAGATGTCTACGTATCGTAGCAATAGCTTTCTAATGCTTCTTAGGACGCGATATCGCATCTCATTTCTATGTTTCATGGTAAGATATAATATGATTTGCGAAGTGTCATGTATTCCTCGTCTACACTTCAAATGAATGTAATTGCGACACTTCCTTGCAAGGAAGTAGAGATTGCTGATGTCTACGTATCGAAGCAATAGAGTTCAAATGCTTCTTAAAACGAGATATTGCATCTCATATCTATGTTTCATTATAAGATATAATATACATTGCGAAGTGTTATGCATTCCTCGTCTACGATTCACATGAATGTAAATGCGACACTTCCTTGCAAGGAAATAGCGTTTGC
The DNA here is from genome assembly GCF_050948175.1 of Xylocopa sonorina. Lineage (NCBI taxonomy): Eukaryota > Metazoa > Arthropoda > Insecta > Hymenoptera > Apidae > Xylocopa > Xylocopa sonorina. The sequence continues at coordinate 24,638 of NW_027490450.1, forward strand.
AGATGTCTACGTATCGTAGCAATAGAGTTCTTGTGATTCTTAAAACGCGATATCGCATCTCATTTCTATGTTTCATGGTAAGATATAATATGATTTGCGCAGTGTCATGTATTCCTCGTCTACACTTCAAATGATCGTGAATGCGACACTTCCTCGCTAGGAGATAGCGTTTGCAGATGTCTACGTATCGTAGCAATAGAGTTCAGATGATTCTTAAAACGCGATATCGCATCTCATTTCTATGTTTCATGGTAAGATATAATATGATTTGCGAAGTGTCATGTATTCCTCGTCTACGATTCAAATGAATGTAAATGCGACACTTCCTTGCAAGGAAATAGCGTTTGCAGATGTCTACTTATCGTAGCAATAGAGTTCTAATGCTTCTTAAAACGCGATATCGCATCTCATTTCTATGTTTCATGGTAAGATGTAATATGATTTGCGAAGTGTTATGTATTCCTCGTCTACACTTCAAATGAATGTAAATGCGACACTTCCTTGCAAGGAAATAGCGTTTGCAGATGTCTACGTATCGTAGCAATGGAGTTCTAATGCTTCTTAAAACGCGATATCGCATCTCATTTCTATGTTTCATGGTAAGATATAATATGATTTGCGCAGTGTCATGTATTCCTCGTCTACACTTCAAATGAACGTGAATGCGACACTTCCTCGCTAGGAAATAGCGTTTGCAGATGTCTACGTATCGTAGCAATAGAGTTCATATGATTCTTAGAACGCGATATCGCATCTCATTTCTATGTTTCATGGTAAGATATAACATGATTTGCGAAGTGTTATGTATTCCTCGTCTACACTTCAAATGAATGTGAATGCGATACTTCCTCGCTACTAAATAGCGTTTGCAGTTGTCTACGTATCGTAGCAATAGCTTTCTAATGCTTCTTAAAACGCGATATCGCATCTCATTTCTATGTTTCATGGTACGATATAATATGATTTGCGAAGTGTCATGTATTCCTCGTCTACACTTCAAATGAATGTAATTGCGACACTTCCTTGCTAGGAAATAGCGTCTGCAGATGTCTAGGTATCGTAGCAATAGAGTTCTAATGCTTCTTAAAACGCGATATCGCATCTCATTTCTATGTTTCATGGTAAGATGTAATATGATTTGCGAAGTGTTTTGTATTCCTCGTCTACACTTCAAATGAATGTAAATGCGACACTTCCTTGCAAGGAAGTAGCGATTGCAGATGTCTACGTATCGAAGCAATAGAGTTCAAATGCATCTTAAAACGAGATATTGCATCTCATATCTATGTTTCATGATAAGATATAATATACATTGCGAAGTGTTATGCATTCCTCGTCTACACTTCAAATGAATGTGAATGCGACACTTCCTCGCTAGGAAATAGCGATTGCAGATGTCTACGTATCGAAGCAATAGAGTTCAAATGCTTCTTAAAACGAGATATTGCATCTCATAACTATGTTTCATGATAAGATATAATATACATTGCGAAGTGTTATGTATTCCTCGTCTACACTTCAAATGAATGTGAATGCGACACTTCCTCGCTAGGAAATAGCGATTGCAGATGTCTACGTATCGAAGCAATAGAGTTCAAATGCTTCTTAAAACGAGATATTGCATCTCATAACTATGTTTCATGATAAGATATAATATACATTGCGAAGTGTTATGTATTCCTCGTCTACACTTCAAATGAATGTGAATGCGATACTTCCTCGCTACTAAATAGCGTTTGCAGATGTCTACGTTTCGTAGCAATAGAGTTCAGATGATTCTTAGAACGCGATATCGCATCTCATTTCTATGTTTCATGGTAAGATATAACATGATTTGCGAAGTGTTATGTATTCCTCGTCTACACTTCAAATGAATGTGAATGCGATACTTCCTCGCTAGGAAATAGCGTTTGCAGATGTCTACGTATCGTAGCAATAGCTTTCTAATGCTTCTTAGGACGCGATATCGCATCTCATTTCTATGTTTCATGGTAAGATATAATATGATTTGCGAAGTGTCATGTATTCCTCGTCTACACTTCAAATGAATGTAATTGCGACACTTCCTTGCAAGGAAGTAGAGATTGCTGATGTCTACGTATCGAAGCAATAGAGTTCAAATGCTTCTTAAAACGAGATATTGCATCTCATATCTATGTTTCATTATAAGATATAATATACATTGCGAAGTGTTATGCATTCCTCGTCTACGATTCAAATGAATGTAAATGCGACACTTCCTTGCAAGGAAATAGCGTTTGCAGATGTCTACGTATCGTAGCAATAGAGTTCTTGTGATTCTTAAAACGCGATATCGCATCTCATTTCTATGTTTCATGGTAAGATATAATATGATTTGCGCAGTGTCATGTATTCCTCGTCTACACTTCAAATGATCGTGAATGCGACACTTCCTCGCTAGGAGATAGCGTTTGCAGATGTCTACGTATCGTAGCAATAGAGTTCAGATGATTCTTAAAACGCGATATCGCATCTCATTTCTATGTTTCATGGTAAGATATAATATGATTTGCGAAGTGTCATGTATTCCTCGTCTACGATTCAAATGAATGTAAATGCGACACTTCCTTGCAAGGAAATAGCGTTTGCAGATGTCTACTTATCGTAGCAATAGAGTTCTAATGCTTCTTAAAACGCGATATCGCATCTCATTTCTATGTTTCATGGTAAGATGTAATATGATTTGCGAAGTGTTATGTATTCCTCGTCTACACTTCAAATGAATGTAAATGCGACACTTCCTTGCAAGGAAATAGCGTTTGCAGATGTCTACGTATCGTAGCAATGGAGTTCTAATGCTTCTTAAAACGCGATATCGCATCTCATTTCTATGTTTCATGGTAAGATATAATATGATTTGCGCAGTGTCATGTATTCCTCGTCTACACTTCAAATGAACGTGAATGCGACACTTCCTCGCTAGGAAATAGCGTTTGCAGATGTCTACGTATCGTAGCAATAGAGTTCATATGATTCTTAGAACGCGATATCGCATCTCATTTCTATGTTTCATGGTAAGATATAACATGATTTGCGAAGTGTTATGTATTCCTCGTCTACACTTCAAATGAATGTGAATGCGATACTTCCTCGCTACTAAATAGCGTTTGCAGTTGTCTACGTATCGTAGCAATAGCTTTCTAATGCTTCTTAAAACGCGATATCGCATCTCATTTCTATGTTTCATGGTACGATATAATATGATTTGCGAAGTGTCATGTATTCCTCGTCTACACTTCAAATGAATGTAATTGCGACACTTCCTTGCTAGGAAATAGCGTCTGCAGATGTCTAGGTATCGTAGCAATAGAGTTCTAATGCTTCTTAAAACGCGATATCGCATCTCATTTCTATGTTTCATGGTAAGATGTAATATGATTTGCGAAGTGTTTTGTATTCCTCGTCTACACTTCAAATGAATGTAAATGCGACACTTCCTTGCAAGGAAGTAGCGATTGCAGATGTCTACGTATCGAAGCAATAGAGTTCAAATGCATCTTAAAACGAGATATTGCATCTCATATCTATGTTTCATGATAAGATATAATATACATTGCGAAGTGTTATGCATTCCTCGTCTACACTTCAAATGAATGTGAATGCGACACTTCCTCGCTAGGAAATAGCGATTGCAGATGTCTACGTATCGAAGCAATAGAGTTCAAATGCTTCTTAAAACGAGATATTGCATCTCATAACTATGTTTCATGATAAGATATAATATACATTGCGAAGTGTTATGTATTCCTCGTCTACACTTCAAATGAATGTGAATGCGACACTTCCTCGCTAGGAAATAGCGATTGCAGATGTCTACGTATCGAAGCTATAGAGTTCAAATGCTTCTTAAAACGAGATATTGCATCTCATAACTATGTTTCATGATAAGATATAATATACATTGCGAAGTGTTATGTATTCCTCGTCTACACTTCAAATGAATGTGAATGCGATACTTCCTCGCTACTAAATAGCGTTTGCAGATGTCTACGTTTCGTAGCAATAGAGTTCAGATGATTCTTAAAACGCAATATAGCATCTTATTTCTATGTTTCATGGTAAGATATAACATGATTTGCGAAGTGTTATGTATTCCTCGTCTACACTTCAAATGAATGTGAATGCGATACTTCCTCGCTAGGAAATAGCGTTTGCAGATGTCTACGTATCGTAGCAATAGCTTTCTAATGCTTCTTAAGACGCGATATCGCATCTCATTTCTATGTTTCATGGTAAGATATAATATGATTTCCGAAGTGTCATGTATTCCTCGTCTACACTTCAAATGAATGTAAATCCGACACTTCCTTGCTAGGAAATAGCGTCTGCAGATGTCTAGGTATCGTAGCAATAGAGTTCAAACGCTTCTTAAAACTAGATATTGCATCTCATATCTATGTTTCATGATAAGATATAATATTCATTGCGAAGTGTTATGCATTCGTCGTCTACGATTCAAATGAATGTAAATGCAACACTTCCTTGCAAGGAAATAGCGTTTGCAGATGTCTACGTATCGTAGCAATAGAGTTCTTGTGATTCTTAAAACGCGATATCGCATCTCATTTCTATGTTTCATGGTAAGATATAATATGATTTGCGCAGTGTCATGTATTCCTCGTCTACACTTCAAATGATAGTGAATGCGACACTTCCTCGCTAGGAAATAGCGTTTGCAGATGTCTGCGTATCGTAGCAATAGAGTTCAGATGATTCTTAAAACGCGATATCGCATCTCATTTCTATGTTTCATGGTAAGATGTAATATGATTTGCGAAGTGTTTTGTATTCCTCGTCTACACTTCAAATGAATGTAAATGCGACACTTCCTTGCAAGGAAGTAGCGATTGCAGATGTCTACGTATCGAAGCAATAGAGTTCAAATGCTTCTTAAAACGAGATATTGCATCTCATATCTATGTTTCATGATAAGATATAATATACATTGCGAAGTGTTATGCATTCCTCGTCTACACTTCAAATGAATGTGAATGCGACACTTCCTTGCAAGGAAATAGCGTTTGCAGATGTCTACGTATCGTAGCAATGGAGTTCTAATGCTTCTTAAAACGCGATATCGCATCTTATTTCTATGTTTCATGGTAAGATATAACATGATTTGCGAAGTGTTATGTATTCCTCGTCTACACTTCAAATGAATGTGAATGCGATACTTCCTCGCTAGGAAATAGCGTTTGCAGATGTCTACGTATCGTAGCAATAGCTTTCTAATGCTTCTTAAGACGCGATATCGCATCTCATTTCTATGTTTCATGGTAAGATATAATATGATTTGCGAAGTGTCATGTATTCCTCGTCTACACTTCAAATGAATGTAATTGCGACACTTCCTTGCAAGGAAGTAGAGATTGCTGATGTCTACGTATCGAAGCAATAGAGTTCAAATGCTTCTTAAAACGAGATATTGCATCTCATATCTATGTTTCATGATAAGATATAATATACATTGCGAAGTGTTATGCATTCCTCGTCTACGATTCAAATGAATGTAAATGCGACACTTCCTTGCAAGGAAATAGCGTTTGCAGATGTCTACGTATCGTAGCAATAGTGTTCATATGATTCTTAAAACGCGATATCGCATCTCATTTCTATGTTTCATGGTAAGATATAATATGATTTGCGAAGTGTTATGTATTCCTCGTCTACACTTCAAAGGAATGTGAATGCGACACTTCCTCGCTAGGAAATAGCGTTTGCAGATGTCTACGTATCGTAGCAAAAGATTTCTAATGCTTCTTAAAACGCGATATCGCATCTCATTTCTATGTGTCATGGTAAGATATAATGTGATTTCCGAAGTGTCATGCATTCCTCGTCTACACTTCAAATGAATGTAAATCCGACACTTCCTTGCTAGGAAATAGCGTCTGCAGATGTCTAGGTATCGTAGCAATAGAGTTCAAACGCTTCTTAAAACTAGATATTGCATCTCATATCTATGTTTCATGATAAGATATAATATTCATTGCGAAGTGTTATGCATTCCTCGTCTACGATTCAAATGAATGTAAATGCAACACTTCCTTGCAAGGAAATAGCGTTTGCAGATGTCTACGTATCGTAGCAATAGAGTTCTTGTGATTCTTCAAACGCGATATCGCATCTCATTTCTATGTTTCATGGTAAGATATAATATGATTTGCGCAGTGTCATGTATTCCTCGTCTACACTTCAAATGATCGTGAATGCGACACTTCCTCGCTAGGAAATAGCGTTTGCAGATGTCTACGTATCGTAGCAATAGAGTTCAGATGATTCTTAAAACGCGATATCGCATCTCATTTCTATGTTTCATGGTAAGATATAATATGATTTGCGAAGTGTCATGTATTCCTCGTCTACACTTCAAATGAATGTGAATGCGACACTTCCTCGCTAGGAAATAGCGTTTGCAGATGTCTACGTATCGTAGCAATAGAGTTCATATGAGTCTTAGAACGCGATATCGCATCTCATTTCTATGTTTCATGGTAAGATATAACATGATATGCGAAGTGTTATATATTCCTCGTCTACACTTCAAATGAATGTGAATGCGATACTTCCTCGCTACTAAATAGCGTTTGCAGATGTCTACGTTTCGTAGCAATAGATTTCAGATGATTCTTAAAACGCGATATCGCATATCATTTCTATGTTTCATGGTAAGATATAACATGATTTGCGAAGTGTCATGTATTCCTCGTCTACACTTCAAATGAATGTGAATGCGACACTTCCTCGCTAGGAAATAGCGTTTGCAGATGTCTACGTATCGCAGCAATAGAGTTCTTATGATTCTTAAAACGCGATATCGCATCTCATTTCTATGTTTCATGGTGAGATATAATATGATGTGCGAAGTGTCATGTATTCCTCGTCTACACATCAAATGAATGTGATTGCGATACTTCCTCGCTAGGAAATAGCGTTTGCAGATGTCTACGTATCGTAGCAATAGCTCTCTAATGCTCCTTAAGACGCGATATCGCATCTCATTTCTATGTTTCATGGTAAGATATAATATGATTTGCGAAGTGTCATGTATTCCTCGTCTACACTTCAAATGAATGTAAATGCGACACTTCCTTGCTAGGAAATAGCGTCTGCAGATGTCTAGGTATCGTAGCAATAGAGTTCTAATGCTTCTTAACACGCGATATCGCATCTCATTTCTATGTTTCATGGTAAGATGTAGTATGATTTGCGAAGTGTTATGTATTCCTCGTCTACACTTCAAATGAATGTGAATGCGACATTTCCTCGCTAGGAAATAGCGTTTGCAGATGTCTACGTATCGTAGCAATAGAGTTCTTATGATTCTTAAAACGCGATATCGCATCTCATTTCTATGTTTCATGGTAAGATATAATATGATTTGCGAAGTGTCATGTATTCCTCGTCTACACTTCAAACGAATGTGAATGCGACACTTCCTTGCAAGGAAATAGCGTTTGCAGATGTCTACGTATCGTAGCAATAGAGTTCTTATGATTCTTAAAACGCGATATCGCATCTCATTTCTATGTTTCATGGTAAGATATAATATGATTTGCGAAGTGTCATGTATTCCTCGTCTACACATCAAATGAATGTAAATGCGACACTTCCTTTGAAGGAAATAGCGATTGCAGATGTCTATGTATCGATGCATTAGAGTTCAAATGCTTCTTAAAACGAGATATTGCATCTCATATCTATGTTTCATGATAAGATATAATATACATTGCGAAGTGTTATGCATTCCTCGTCTACGATTCAAATGAATGTAAATGCGACACATCCTCGCTAGGAAATAGCGTTTGCAGATGTCTACGTATCGTAGCAAATAGAGTTCTTATGATTCTTAAAACGCAATATCGCATCTCATTTCTATGTTTCATGGTAAGATATAATATGATTTGCGAAGTGTTATGTATTCCTCGTCTACACTTCAAATGAATGTGAATGCGATACTTTCTCGCTACTAAATAGCGTTTGCAGATGTCTACGTATCGCAGCAATAGCTTTCTAATGCTTCTTAAAACGCGATATCGCATCTCATTTCTATGTTTCATGGTAAGATATAATATGATTTGCGAAGTGTCATGTATTCCTCGTCTACACTTCAAATGAATGTGAATGCGACAGTTCCTCGCTAGGAAATAGCGTTTGCAGATGTCTACGTATCGTAGCAATAGAGTTCTTATGATTCTTAAAACGCGATATCGCATCTCATTTGTATGTTTCATGGTAAGATACAATATGATTTGCGAAGTGTCATGTATTCCTCGTCTACACTTCAAACGAATGTGAATGCGACACTTCCTCGCTAGGAAATAGCGTTTGCAGATGTCTACGTATCGTAGCAATAGAGTTCTTATGATTCTTAAAACGCGATATCGCATCTCATTTCTATGTTTCATGGTAAGATATAATATGATTTGCGAAGTGTCATGTATTCCTCGTCTACACATCAAATGAATGTAAATGCGACACTTCCTTGAAAGGAAATAGCGATTGCAGATGTCTATGTATCGATGCATTAGAGTTCAAATGCTTCTTAAAACGAGATATTGCATCTCATATCTATGTTTCATGATAAGATATAATATACATTGCGAAGTGTTATGCATTCCTCGTCTACGATTCAAATGAATGTAAATGCGACACTTCCTCGCTAGGAAATAGCGTTTGCAGATGTCTACGTATCGTAGCAAATAGAGTTCTTATGATTCTTAGAACGCGATATCGTATCTCATTTCTATGTTTCATGGTAAGATATAATATGATTTGCGAAGTGTTATGTATTCCTCGTCTACACTTCAAATGAATGTGAATGCGATACTTTCTCGCTACTAAATAGCGTTTGCAGATGTCTACGTATCGCAGCAATAGCTTTCTAATGCTTCTTAAAACGCGAAATCGCATCTCATTTCTATGTTTCATGGTAAGATATAATATGATTTGCGAAGTGTCATGTATTCCTCGTCTACACTTCAAATGAATGTGAATGCGACAGTTCCTCGCTAGGAAATAGTGTTTGCAGATGTCTACGTATCGTAGCAATAGAGTTCTTATGATTCTTAAAACGCGATATCGCATCTCATTTCTATGTTTCATGGTAAGATATAATATGATTTGCGAAGTGTCATTTATTCCTCGTCTACACATCAAATGAATGTAAATGCGACACTTCCTTTGAAGGAAATAGCGATTGCAGATGTCTATGTATCGATGCATTAGAGTTCAAATGCTTCTTAAAACGAGATATTGCATCTCATATCTATGTTTCATGATAAGATATAATATACATTGCGAAGTGTTATGTATTCCTCGCCTACACTTCAAATGAATGTAAATGAGACACTTCCTTGCAAGGAAGTAGCGATTGCAGATGTCTACGTATCGAAGCAATAGAGTTCAAATGCTTCTTAAAACGAGATATTGCATCTCATATCTATGTTTCATGATAAGATATAATATACATTGCGAAGTGTTATGCATTCCTCGTCTACGATTCAAATGAATGTAAATGCGACACTTACTTGCAAGGAAATAGCGTTTGCAGATGTCTAGGTATCGTAGCAATAGAGTTCTAATGCTTCTTAAATCGCGATATCGCATCTCATTTCTATGTTTCATGGTAAGATGTAATATGATTTGCGAAGTGTTATGTATTCCTCGTCCACACTTCAAATGAATGTGAATGCGACACTTCCTCGCTAGGAAATAGCGTTTGCAGATGTCTACGTATCGTAGCAATAGAGTTCATATGATTCTTAAAACGCGATATCGCATCTCATTTCTATGTTTCATGGTAAGATATAATATGATTTGAGAAGTGTCATGTATTCCTCGTCTACACTTCAAATGAATGTAAATGCGACACTTCCTTGCTAGGAAATAGCGTCTGCAGTTGCCTAGGTATCGTAGCAATAGAGTTCTAATGCTTCTTAAAACGCGGTATCGCATCTCATTTCTATGTTTCATGGTAAGATATAATATACATTGCGAAGTGTTATGTATTCCTCGCCTACACTTCAAATGAATGTAAATGCGACACTTCCTTGCAAGGAAGTAGCGATTGCAGATGTCTACGTATCGAAGCAATAGAGTTCAAATGCTTCTTAAAAGGAGATATTGCATCTCATACCTATGTTTCATGGTAAGATATAATATGATTTGCGAAGTGTCATGTATTCCTCGTCTACACTTCAAATGAATGTAAATGCGACACTTCCTTGCTAGGAAATAGCGTCTGCAGATGTCTAGGTATCGTAGCAATAGAGTTCTAACGCTCCTTAAAACGCGATATCGCATCTCATTTCTATGTTTCATGGTAAGATGTAATATGATTTGCGAAGTGTTATGTATTCCTCGTCTACACTTCAAATGAATGTAAATGCGACACTTCCTTGCTAGGAAATAGCGTCTGCAGATGTCTAGGTATCGTAGCAATAGAGTTCTAATGCTTCTTAAAACGCGATATCGCATCTCATTTCTATGTTTCATGGTAAGATGTAATATGATTTGCGAAGTGTTATGTATTCCTCGTCTACACTTCAAATGAATGTAAATGCGACACTTCCTTGCTAGGAAATAGCGTCTGCAGATGTCTAGGTATCGTAGCAATAGAGTTCTAATGCTTCTTAACACGCGATATCGCATCTCATTTCTATGTTTCATGGTAAGATGTAGTATGATTTGCGAAGTGTTATGTATTCCTCGTCTACACTTCAAATGAATGTGAATGCGACATTTCCTCGCTAGGAAATAGCGTTTGCAGATGTCTACGTATCGTAGCAATAGAGTTCTTATGATTCTTAAAACGCGATATCGCATCTCATTTCTATGTTTCATGGTAAGATATAATATGATTTGCGAAGTGTCATGTATTCCTCGTCTACACTTCAAACGAATGTGAATGCGACACTTCCTTGCAAGGAAATAGCGTTTGCAGATGTCTACGTATCGTAGCAATAGAGTTCTTATGATTCTTAAAACGCGATATCGCATCTCATTTCTATGTTTCATGGTAAGATATAATATGATTTGCGAAGTGTCATGTATTCCTCGTCTACACATCAAATGAATGTAAATGCGACACTTCCTTTGAAGGAAATAGCGATTGCAGATGTCTATGTATCGATGCATTAGAGTTCAAATGCTTCTTAAAACGAGATATTGCATCTCATATCTATGTTTCATGATAAGATATAATATACATTGCGAAGTGTTATGCGTTCCTCGTCTACGATTCAAATGAATGTAAATGCGACACTTCCTCGCTAGGAAATAGCGTTTGCAGATGTCTACGTATCGTAGCAAATAGAGTTCTTATGATTCTTAAAACGCGATATCGCATCTCATTTCTATGTTTCATGGTAAGATATAATATGATTTGCGAAGTGTCATGTATTCCTCGTCTACACATCAAATGAATGTAAATGCGACACTTCCTTGAAAGGAAATAGCGATTGCAGATGTCTATGTATCGATGCATTAGAGTTCAAATGCTTCTTAAAACGAGATATTGCATCTCATATCTATGTTTCATGATAAGATATAATATACATTGCGAAGTGTTATGCATTCCTCGTCTACGATTCAAATGAATGTAAATGCGACACATCCTCGCTAGGAAATAGCGTTTGCAGATGTCTACGTATCGTAGCAAATAGAGTTCTTATGATTCTTAAAACGCAATATCGCATCTCATTTCTATGTTTCATGGTAAGATATAATATGATTTGCGAAGTGTTATGTATTCCTCGTCTACACTTCAAATGAATGTGAATGCGATACTTTCTCGCTACTAAATAGCGTTTGCAGATGTCTACGTATCGCAGCAATAGCTTTCTAATGCTTCTTAAAACGCGATATCGCATCTCATTTCTATGTTTCATGGTAAGATATAATATGATTTGCGAAGTGTCATGTATTCCTCGTCTACACTTCAAATGAATGTGAATGCGACAGTTCCTCGCTAGGAAATAGCGTTTGCAGATGTCTACGTATCGTAGCAATAGAGTTCTTATGATTCTTAAAACGCGATATCGCATCTCATTTGTATGTTTCATGGTAAGATACAATATGATTTGCGAAGTGTCATGTATTCCTCGTCTACACTTCAAACAAATGTGAATGCGACACTTCCTCGCTAGGAAATAGCGTTTGCAGATGTCTACGTATCGTAGCAATAGAGTTCTTATGATTCTTAAAACGCGATATCGCATCTCATTTCTATGTTTCATGGTAAGATATAATATGATTTGCGAAGTGTCATGTATTCCTCGTCTACACATCAAATGAATGTAAATGAGACACTTCCTTGAAAGGAAATAGCGATTGCAGATGTCTATGTATCGATGCATTAGAGTTCAAATGCTTCTTAAAACGAGATATTGCATCTCATATCTATGTTTCATGATAAGATATAATATACATTGCGAAGTGTTATGCATTCCTCGTCTACGATTCAAATGAATGTAAATGCGACACTTCCTCGCTAGGAAATAGCGTTTGCAGATGTCTACGTATCGTAGCAAATAGAGTTCTTATGATTCTTAGAACGCGATATCGTATCTCATTTCTATGTTTCATGGTAAGATATAATATGATTTGCGAAGTGTTATGTATTCCTCGTCTACACTTCAAATGAATGTGAATGCGATACTTTCTCGCTACTAAATAGCGTTTGCAGATGTCTACGTATCGCAGCAATAGCTTTCTAATGCTTCTTAAAACGCGATATCGCATCTCATTTCTATGTTTCATGGTAAGATATAATATGATTTGCGAAGTGTCATGTATTCCTCGTCTACACTTCAAATGAATGTGAATGCGACAGTTCCTCGCTAGGAAATAGTGTTTGCAGATGTCTACGTATCGTAGCAATAGAGTTCTTATGATTCTTAAAACGCGATATCGCATCTCATTTCTATGTTTCATGGTAAGATATAATATGATTTGCGAAGTGTCATGTATTCCTCGTCTACACTTCAAACGAATGTGAATGCGACACTTCCTCGCTAGAAAATAGCGTTTGCAGATGTCTACGTATCGTAGCAATAGAGTTCATATGATTCTTAGAACGCGATATCGCATCTCATTTCTATGTTTCATGGTAAGATATAACATGATTTGCGAAGTGTTATGTAATCCTCGTCTACACTTCAAATGAATGTGAATGCGATACTTCTTCGCTACTAAATAGCGTTTGCAGATGTCTACGTTTCGTAGCAATAGAGTTCAGATGATTCTTAAAACGCGATATCGCATCTCATTTCTATGTTTCATGGTAAGATATAACATGATTTGCGAAGTGTTATGTATTCCTCATCTACACTTCAAATGAATGTGAATGCGATACTTCCTCGCTAGGAAATAGCGTTTGCAGATGTCTACGTATCGTAGCAATAGCTTTCTAATGCTCCTTAAGACGCGATATCGCATCTCATTTCTATGTTTCATGGTAAGATATAATATGATTTGCGAAGTGTCATTTATTCCTCGTCTACACATCAAATGAATGTAAATGCGACACTTCCTTTGAAGGAAATAGCGATTGCAGATGTCTATGTATCGATGCATTAGAGTTCAAATGCTTCTTAAAACGAGATATTGCATCTCATATCTATGTTTCATGATAAGATATAATATACATTGCGAAGTGTTATGTATTCCTCGCCTACACTTCAAATGAATGTAAATGAGACACTTCCTTGCAAGGAATTAGCGATTGCAGATGTCTACGTATCGAAGCAATAAAGTTCAAATGCTTCTTAAAACGAGATATTGCATCTCATATCTATGTTTCATGGTAAGATATAATATGATTTGCGAAGTGTTATGTATTCCTCGTCTACGATTCAAATGAATGTAAATGCGACACTTCCTTGCAAGGAAATAGCGTTTGCAGATGTCTAGGTATCGTAGCAATAGAGTTCATATGATTCTTAAAACGCGATATCGCATCTCATTTCTATGTTTCATGGTAAGATATAATATGATTTGAGAAGTGTCATGTATTCCTCGTCTACACTTCAAATGAATGTAAATGCGACACTTCCTTGCTAGGAAATAGCGTCTGCAGTTGCCTAGGTATCGTAGCAATAGAGTTCTAATGCTTCTTAAAACGCGGTATCGCATCTCATTTCTATGTTTCATGGTAAGATATAATATACATTGCGAAGTGTTATGTATTCCTCGCCTACACTTCAAATGAATGTAAATGCGACACTTCCTTGCAAGGAAGTAGCGATTGCAGATGTCTACGTATCGAAGCAATAGAGTTCAAATGCTTCTTAAAAGGAGATATTGCATCTCATACCTATGTTTCATGGTAAGATATAATATGATTTGCGAAGTGTCATGTATTCCTCGTCTACACTTCAAATGAATGTAAATGCGACACTTCCTTGCTAGGAAATAGCGTCTGCAGATGTCTAGGTATCGTAGCAATAGAGTTCTAACGCTTCTTAAAACGCGATAACGCATCTCATTTCTATGTTTCATGGTAAGATGTAATATGATTTGCGAAGTGTTATGTATTCCTCGTCTACACTTCAAATGAATGTGAATGCGACACTTCCTCGCTAGGAAATATCGTTTGCAGATGGCTACGTATCGTAGCAATAGAGTTCATATGATTCTTAAAACGCGATGTCGCATCTCATTTCTATGTTTCATGGTAAGATATAATATGGTTTGCGAAGTGTCATGTATTCCTCGTCTACACTTCAAATGAATGTAAATGCGACACTTCCTTGCTAGGAAATAGCGTCTGCAGATGTCTAGGTATCGTAGCAATAGAGTTCTAATGCTTCTTAAAACGCGATATCGCATCTCATTTCTATGATTCATGGTAAGATGTAATATGATTTGCGAAGTGTTATGTATTCCTCGTCTACACTTCAAATGAATGTAAATGCGACACTTCCTTGCAAGGAAGTAGCGATTGCAGATGTCCACGTATCGAAGCAATAGAGTTCAAATGCTTCTTAAAACGAGACATTGCATCTCATATCTATGTTTCATGGTAAGATAGAATATGATTTGCGAAGTGTCATGTATTCCTCGTCTACGATTCAAATGAATGTAAATGCGACACTTCCTTGCTAGGAAATAGCGTCTGCAGATGTCTAGGTATCGTAGCAATAGAGTTCTAATGCTTCTTAAAACGCGATATCGCATCTCATTTCTATGTTTCATGGTAAGATGTAATATGATTTGCGAAGTGTTATGTATTCCTCGTCTACACTTCAAATGAATGTAAATGCGACACTTCCTTGCAAGGAAGTAGCGATTGCAGATGTCTACGTATCGACGCAATAGAGTTCAAATGCTTCTTAAAACGAGATATTGCATCTCATTTCTATGTTTCATGGTAAGATATAATATGATTTGCGAAGTGTCATGTATTCCTCGTCTACACTTCAAATGAATGTAAATACGACACCTCCTTGCTAGGAAATAGCGTCTGCAGATGTCTAGGTATCGTAGCAATAGAGTTCTAATGCTTCTTAAAACGCGGTATCGCATCTCATTTCTATGTTTCATGGTAAGATATAATATACATTGCGAAGTGTTATGTATTCCTCGCCTACACTTCAAATGAATGTAAATGCGACACTTCCTTGCAAGGAAGTAATGATTGCAGATGTGTACGTATCGAAGCAATAGAGTTCAAATGCTTCTTAAAACGAGATATTGCATCTCATATCTGTGTTTCATGGTAAGATATAATATGATTTGCAAAGTGTTATGTATTCCTCGTCTACGAATCAAATGAATGTAAATGCGACACTTCCTTGCAAGGAAATAGCGTTTGCAGATGTCTAGGTATCGTAGCAATAGAGTTCTAATGCTTCTTAAAACGCGATATCGCATCTCATTTCTATGTTTCATGGTAAGATGTAATATGATTTGCGAAGTGTTATGTATTCCTCGTCCACACTTCAAATGAATGTGAATGCGACACTTCCTCGCTAGGAAATAGCGTTTGCAGATGTCTACGTATCGTAGCAATAGAGTTCATATGATTCTTAAAACGCGATATCGCATCTCATTTCTATGTTTCATGGTAAGATATAATATGATTTGCGAAGTGTCATGTATTCCTCGTCTACACTTCAAATGAATGTAAATGCGACACTTCCTTGCTAGGAAATAGCGTCTGCAGATGTCTAGGTATCGTAGCAATAGAGTTCTAATGCTTCTTAAAACGCGATATCGCATCTCATTTCTATGTTTCATGGTAAGATATAATATGATTTGAGAAGTGTCATGTATTCCTCGTCTACACTTCAAATGAATGTAAATGCGACACTTCCTTGCTAGGAAATAGCGTCTGCAGTTGCCTAGGTATCGTAGCAATAGAGTTCTAATGCTTCTTAAAACGCGGTATCGCATCTCATTTCTATGTTTCATGGTAAGATATAATATACATTGCGAAGTGTTATGTATTCCTCGCCTACACTTCAAATGAATGTAAATGCGACACTTCCTTGCAAGGAAGTAGCAATTGCAGATGTCTACGTATCGAAGCAATAGAGTTCAAATGCTTCTTAAAACGCGATATCGCATCTCATTTCTATGATTCATGGTAAGATGTAATATGATTTGCGAAGTGTTATGTATTCCTCGTCTACACTTCAAATGAATGTAAATGCGACACTTCCTTGCAAGGAAGTAGCGATTGCAGATGTCCACGTATCGAAGCAATAGAGTTCAAATGCTTCTTAAAACGAGATATTGCATCTCATATCTATGTTTCATGGTAAGATATAATATGATTTGCGAAGTGTCATGTATTCCTCGTCTACGATTCAAATGAATGTAAATGCGACACTTCCTTGCCAGGAAATAGCGTCTGCAGATGTCTAGGTATCGTAGCAATAGAGTTCTAATGCTTCTTAAAACGCGATATCGCATCTCATTTCTATGTTTCATGGTAAGATGTAATATGATTTGCGAAGTGTTATGTATTCCTCGTCTACACTTCAAATGAATGTAAATGCGACACTTCCTTGCAAGGAAGTAGCGATTGCAGATGTCTACGTATCGAAGCAATAGAGTTCAAATGCTTCTTAAAACGAGATATTGCATCTCATTTCTATGTTTCATGGTAAGATATAATATGATTTGCGAAGTGTCATGTATTCCTCGTCTACACTTCTAATGAATGTAAATGCGACACTTCCTTGCTAGGAATTAGCGTCTGCAGATGTCTAGGTATCGTAGCAATAGAGTTCTAATGCTTCTTAAAACGCGGTATCGCATCTCATTTCTATGTTTCATGGTAAGATATAATATACATTGCGAAGTGTTATGTATTCCTCGCCTACACTTCAAATGAATGTAAATGCGACACTTCCTTGCAAGGAAGTAATGATTGCAGATGTGTACGTATCGAAGCAATAGAGTTCAAATGCTTCTTAAAACGAGATATTGCATCTCATATCTGTGTTTCATGGTAAGATATAATATGATTTGCAAAGTGTTATGTATTCCTCGTCTACGATTCAAATGAATGTAAATGCGACACTTCCTTGCAAGGAAATAGCGTTTGCAGATGTCTAGGTATCGTAGCAATAGAGTTCTAATGCTTCTTAAAACGCGATATCGCATCTCATTTCTATGTTTCATGGTAAGATGTAATATGATTTGCGAAGTGTTATGTATTCCTCGTCTACATTTCAAATGAATGTGAATGCGACACTTCCTCGCTAGAAAATAGCGTTTGCAGATGTCTACGTATCGTAGCAATAGAGTTCATATGATTCTTGAAACGCGGTATCGCATCTCATTTCTATGTTTCATGGTAAGATATAATATGATTTGCGAAGTGTCATGTATTCCTCGTCTACACTTCAAATGAATGTAAATGCGACACTTCCTTGCTAGGAAATAGCGTCTGCAGATGTCTAGGTATCGTAGCAATAGAGTTCTAATGCTTCTTAAAACGCGATATCGCATCTCATTTCTATGTTTCATGGTAAGATGTAAAATTATTTGCGAAGTGTTATGTATTCCTCGCCTACACTTCAAGTGAATGTAAATGCGACACTTCCTTGCAAGGAAGTAGCGATTGCAGATGTCTACGTATCGAAGCAATAGAGTTCAAATGCTTCTTAAAACGAGATATTGCATCTTATATCTATGTTTCATGATAAGATTCAATATACATTGCGAAGTGTTATGCATTCCTCGTCTACGATTCAAATGAATGTAAATGCGACACTTCCTTGCACGGAAATAGCGTTTGCAGATGTCTACGTATCGTAGCAATAGAGTTCTTATGATTCTTAAAACGCGATATCGCATCTCATTTCTATGTTTCATGGTAAGATATAATATTATTTGCGAAGGGTCATGTATTCCTCGTCTACACTTCAAATGAATGTGAATGCGACACTTCCTCGCTAGGAAATAGCGTTTGCAGATGTCTACGTATCGTAGCAATAGAGTTCATATGATTCTTAAAACGCGATGTCGCATCTCATTTCTATGTTTCATGGTAAGATATAATATGATTTGCGAAGTGTCATGTATTCCTCGTCTACACTTCAAATGAATGTAAATGCGACACTTCCTTGCTAGGAAATAGCGTCTGCAGATGTCTAGGTATCGTAGAAATAGAGTTCTAATGCTTCTTAAAACGCGATATCGCATCTCATTTCTATGTTTCATGGTAAGATGTAATATGGTTTGCGAAGTGTCATGTATTCCTCGTCTACACTTCAAATGAATGTAAATGCGACACTTCCTCGCTAGGAAATAGCGTTTGCAGATGTCTACGTATCGAAGCAATAGAGTTCAAAAGCTTCTTAAAACTAGATATTGCATCTCATATCTATGTTTCATGGTAAGATATAATATTATTTGCGAAGTGTCATGTAATCCTCGTCAACACTTCAAATGAATGTGAATGCGACACTTCCTCGCTAGGATATAGCGTTTGCAGATGTCTACGTATCGTAGCAATAGATTTCTAATGCTTCTTAAAACGCGATATCGCATCTCATTTCTATGTTTCATAGTAAGATATAATATGATTTGCGAAGTGTCATGTATTCCTCGTCTACACTTCAAATGAATGTAAATGCGACACTTCCTTGCAAGGAAATAGCGTTTGCAGATGTCTACCTATCGTAGCTATAAAGTTCTAATGCTTCTTAGAACGCGATATCGCATCTCATTTCTATGTTTCATGGTAAGATGTAATATGATTTGCAAAGTGTTATGTATTCCTCGTCTACACTTCAAATGAATGTGAATGCGACACTTCCTCGCTAGGAAATAGCGTCTGCAGATGTCTAGGTATCGTAGCAATAGAGTTCTAATGCTTCTTAAAACGCGATATCGCATCTCATTTCTATGTTTCATGGTAGGATGTAAAATTATTTGCGAAGTGTTATGTATTCCTCGCCTACACTTCAAGTGAATGTAAATGCGACACTACCTTGCAAGGAAGTAGCGATTGCAGATGTCTACGTATCGAAGCAATAGAGTTCAAATGCTTCTTAAAACGAGATGTTGCATCTTATATCTATGTTTCGTGATAAGATATAATATACATTGCGAAGTGTTATGCATTCCTCGTCTACGATTCAAATGAATGTAAATGCGACACTTCCTCGCTAGGAAATAGCGTTTGCAGATGTCTACGTATCGTAGCAATAGAGTTCATATGATTCTTAAAACGCGATGTCGCATCTCATTTCTATGTTTCATGGTAAGATATAATATGATTTGCGAAGTGTCATGTATTCCTCGTCTACACTTCAAATGAATGTAAATGCGACACTTCCTTGCTAGGAAATAGCGTCTGCAGATGTCTAGGTATCGTAGCAATAGAGTTCTAATGCTTCTTAAAACGCGATATCGCATCTCATTTCTATGTTTCATGGTAAGATGTAATATGATTTGCGAAGTGTTATGCATTCCTCGTCTACGATTCAAATGAATGTAAATGCGACACTTCCTTGCAAGGAAATAGCGTTTGCAAATGTCTACGTATCGTAGCAATAGAGTTCTTATGATTCTTAAAACGCGATATCGCATCTCATTTCTATGTTTCATGGTAAGATATAATATGATTTGCGAAGTGTCATGTATTCCTCGTCTACACTTCAAATGAATGTAAATGCGACACTTCCTTGCTAGGAAATAGCGTCTGCAGATGTCTAGGTATCGTAGCAATAGAGTTCTAATGCTTCTTAAAACGCGATATCGCATCTCATTTCTATGTTTCATGGTAAGATATAATATGATTTGAGAAGTGTCATGTATTCCTCGTCTACACTTCAAATGAATGTAAATGCGACACTTCCTTGCTAGGAAATAGCGTCTGCAGTTGCCTAGGTATCGTAGCAATAGAGTTCTAATGCTTCTTAAAACGCGGTATCGCATCTCATTTCTATGTTTCATGGTAAGATATAATATACATTGCGAAGTGTTATGTATTCCTCGCCTACACTTCAAATGAATGTAAATGCGACACTTCCTTGCAAGGAAGTAGCAATTGCAGATGTCTACGTATCGAAGCAATAGAGTTCAAATGCTTCTTAAAACGCGATATCGCATCTCATTTCTATGATTCATGGTAAGATGTAATATGATTTGCGAAGTGTTATGTATTCCTCGTCTACACTTCAAATGAATGTAAATGCGACACTTCCTTGCAAGGAAGTAGCGATTGCAGATGTCCACGTATCGAAGCAATAGAGTTCAAATGCTTCTTAAAACGAGATATTGCATCTCATATCTATGTTTCATGGTAAGATATAATATGATTTGCGAAGTGTCATGTATTCCTCGTCTACGATTCAAATGAATGTAAATGCGACACTTCCTTGCCAGGAAATAGCGTCTGCAGATGTCTAGGTATCGTAGCAATAGAGTTCTAATGCTTCTTAAAACGCGATATCGCATCTCATTTCTATGTTTCATGGTAAGATGTAATATGATTTGCGAAGTGTTATGTATTCCTCGTCTACACTTCAAATGAATGTAAATGCGACACTTCCTTGCAAGGAAGTAGCGATTGCAGATGTCTACGTATCGAAGCAATAGAGTTCAAATGCTTCTTAAAACGAGATATTGCATCTCATTTCTATGTTTCATGGTAAGATATAATATGATTTGCGAAGTGTCATGTATTCCTCGTCTACACTTCTAATGAATGTAAATGCGACACTTCCTTGCTAGGAATTAGCGTCTGCAGATGTCTAGGTATCGTAGCAATAGAGTTCTAATGCTTCTTAAAACGCGGTATCGCATCTCATTTCTATGTTTCATGGTAAGATATAATATACATTGCGAAGTGTTATGTATTCCTCGCCTACACTTCAAATGAATGTAAATGCGACACTTCCTTGCAAGGAAGTAATGATTGCAGATGTGTACGTATCGAAGCAATAGAGTTCAAATGCTTCTTAAAACGAGATATTGCATCTCATATCTGTGTTTCATGGTAAGATATAATATGATTTGCAAAGTGTTATGTATTCCTCGTCTACGATTCAAATGAATGTAAATGCGACACTTCCTTGCAAGGAAATAGCGTTTGCAGATGTCTAGGTATCGTAGCAATAGAGTTCTAATGCTTCTTAAAACGCGATATCGCATCTCATTTCTATGTTTCATGGTAAGATGTAATATGATTTGCGAAGTGTTATGTATTCCTCGTCTACACTTCAAATGAATGTGAATGCGACACTTCCTCGCTAGAAAATAGCGTTTGCAGATGTCTACGTATCGTAGCAATAGAGTTCATATGATTCTTGAAACGCGGTATCGCATCTCATTTCTATGTTTCATGGTAAGATATAATATGATTTGCGAAGTGTCATGTATTCCTCGTCTACACTTCAAATGAATGTAAATGCGACACTTCCTTGCTAGGAAATAGCGTCTGCAGATGTCTAGGTATCGTAGCAATAGAGTTCTAATGCTTCTTAAAACGCGATATCGCATCTCATTTCTATGTTTCATGGTAAGATGTAAAATTATTTGCGAAGTGTTATGTATTCCTCGCCTACACTTCAAGTGAATGTAAATGCGACACTTCCTTGCAAGGAAGTAGCGATTGCAGATGTCTACGTATCGAAGCAATAGAGTTCAAATGCTTCTTAAAACGAGATATTGCATCTTATATCTATGTTTCATGATAAGATTCAATATACATTGCGAAGTGTTATGCATTCCTCGTCTACGATTCAAATGAATGTAAATGCGACACTTCCTTGCACGGAAATAGCGTTTGCAGATGTCTACGTATCGTAGCAATAGAGTTCTTATGATTCTTAAAACGCGATATCGCATCTCATTTCTATGTTTCATGGTAAGATATAATATTATTTGCGAAGGGTCATGTATTCCTCGTCTACACTTCAAATGAATGTGAATGCGACACTTCCTCGCTAGGAAATAGCGTTTGCAGATGTCTACGTATCGTAGCAATAGAGTTCATATGATTCTTAAAACGCGATGTCGCATCTCATTTCTATGTTTCATGGTAAGATATAATATGATTTGCGAAGTGTCATGTATTCCTCGTCTACACTTCAAATGAATGTAAATGCGACACTTCCTTGCTAGGAAATAGCGTCTGCAGATGTCTAGGTATCGTAGAAATAGAGTTCTAATGCTTCTTAAAACGCGATATCGCATCTCATTTCTATGTTTCATGGTAAGATGTAATATGGTTTGCGAAGTGTCATGTATTCCTCGTCTACACTTCAAATGAATGTAAATGCGACACTTCCTCGCTAGGAAATAGCGTTTGCAGATGTCTACGTATCGAAGCAATAGAGTTCAAAAGCTTCTTAAAACTAGATATTGCATCTCATATCTATGTTTCATGGTAAGATATAATATTATTTGCGAAGTGTCATGTAATCCTCGTCAACACTTCAAATGAATGTGAATGCGACACTTCCTCGCTAGGATATAGCGTTTGCAGATGTCTACGTATCGTAGCAATAGATTTCTAATGCTTCTTAAAACGCGATATCGCATCTCATTTCTATGTTTCATAGTAAGATATAATATGATTTGCGAAGTGTCATGTATTCCTCGTCTACACTTCAAATGAATGTAAATGCGACACTTCCTTGCAAGGAAATAGCGTTTGCAGATGTCTACCTATCGTAGCTATAAAGTTCTAATGCTTCTTAGAACGCGATATCGCATCTCATTTCTATGTTTCATGGTAAGATGTAATATGATTTGCAAAGTGTTATGTATTCCTCGTCTACACTTCAAATGAATGTGAATGCGACACTTCCTCGCTAGGAAATAGCGTCTGCAGATGTCTAGGTATCGTAGCAATAGAGTTCTAATGCTTCTTAAAACGCGATATCGCATCTCATTTCTATGTTTCATGGTAGGATGTAAAATTATTTGCGAAGTGTTATGTATTCCTCGCCTACACTTCAAGTGAATGTAAATGCGACACTACCTTGCAAGGAAGTAGCGATTGCAGATGTCTACGTATCGAAGCAATAGAGTTCAAATGCTTCTTAAAACGAGATGTTGCATCTTATATCTATGTTTCGTGATAAGATATAATATACATTGCGAAGTGTTATGCATTCCTCGTCTACGATTCAAATGAATGTAAATGCGACACTTCCTCGCTAGGAAATAGCGTTTGCAGATGTCTACGTATCGTAGCAATAGAGTTCATATGATTCTTAAAACGCGATGTCGCATCTCATTTCTATGTTTCATGGTAAGATATAATATGATTTGCGAAGTGTCATGTATTCCTCGTCTACACTTCAAATGAATGTAAATGCGACACTTCCTTGCTAGGAAATAGCGTCTGCAGATGTCTAGGTATCGTAGCAATAGAGTTCTAATGCTTCTTAAAACGCGATATCGCATCTCATTTCTATGTTTCATGGTAAGATGTAATATGATTTGCGAAGTGTTATGCATTCCTCGTCTACGATTCAAATGAATGTAAATGCGACACTTCCTTGCAAGGAAATAGCGTTTGCAAATGTCTACGTATCGTAGCAATAGAGTTCTTATGATTCTTAAAACGCGATATCGCATCTCATTTCTATGTTTCATGGTAAGATATAATATGATTTGCGAAGTGTCATGTATTCCTCGTCTACACTTCAAATGAATGTAAATGCGACACTTCCTTGCAAGGAAATAGCGTTTGCAGATGTCTACCTATCGTAGCTATAAAGTTCTAATTCTTCTTAGAACGCGATATCGCATCTCATTTCTATGTTTCATGGTAAGATGTAATATGATTTGCAAAGTGTTATGTATTCCTCGTCTACACTTCAAATGAATGTGAATGCGACACTTCCTCGCTAGGAAATAGCGTCTGCAGATGTCTAGGTATCGTAGCAATAGAGTTCTAATGCTTCTTAAAACGCGATATCGCATCTCATTTCTATGTTTCATGGTAGGATGTAAAATTATTTGCGAAGTGTTATGTATTCCTCGCCTACACTTCAAGTGAATGTAAATGCGACACTACCTTGCAAGGAAGTAGCGATTGCAGATGTCTACGTATCGAAGCAATAGAGTTCAAATGCTTCTTAAAACGAGATATTGCATCTTATATCTATGTTTCATGATAAGATATAATATACATTGCGAAGTGTTATGCATTCCTCGTCTACGATTCAAATGAATGTAAATGCGACACTTCCTCGCTAGGAAATAGCGTTTGCAGATGTCTACGTATCGTAGCAATAGAGTTCATATGATTCTTAAAACGCGATGTCGCATCTCATTTCTATGTTTCATGGTAAGATATAATATGATTTGCGAAGTGTCATGTATTCCTCGTCTACACTTCAAATGAATGTAAATGCGACACTTCCTTGCTAGGAAATAGCGTCTGCAGATGTCTAGGTATCGTAGCAATAGAGTTCTAATGCTTCTTAAAACGCGATATCGCATCTCATTTCTATGTTTCATGGTAAGATGTAATATGATTTGCGAAGTGTTATGCATTCCTCGTCTACGATTCAAATGAATGTAAATGCGACACTTCCTTGCAAGGAAATAGCGTTTGCAAATGTCTACGTATCGTAGCAATAGAGTTCTTATGATTCTTAAAACGCGATATCGCATCTCATTTCTATGTTTCATGGTAAGATATAATATGATTTGCGAAGTGTCATGTATTCCTCGTCTACACTTCAAATGAATGTAAATGCGACACTTCCTTGCAAGGAAATAGCGTTTGCAGATGTCTACCTATCGTAGCTATAAAGTTCTAATGCTTCTTAGAACGCGATATCGCATCTCATTTCTATGTTTCATGGTAAGATGTAATATGATTTGATAAGTGTTATGTATTCCTCGTCTACACTTCAAATGAATGTGAATGCGACACTTCCTCGCTAGGAAATAGCGTCTGCAGATGTCTAGGTATCGTAGCAATAGAGTTCTAATGCTTCTTAAAACGCGATATCGCATCTCATTTCTATGTTTCATGGTAGGATGTAAAATTATTTGCGAAGTGTTATGTATTCCTCGCCTACACTTCAAGTGAATGTAAATGCGACACTACCTTGCAAGGAAGTAGCGATTGCAGATGTCTACGTATCGAAGCAATAGAGTTCAAATGCTTCTTAAAACGAGATATTGCATCTTATATCTATGTTTCATGATAAGATATAATATACATTGCGAAGTGTTATGCATTCCTCGTCTACGATTCAAATGAATGTAAATGCGACACTTCCTCGCTAGGAAATAGCGTTTGCAGATGTCTACGTATCGTAGCAATAGAGTTCATATGATTCTTAAAACGCGATGTCGCATCTCATTTCTATGTTTCATGGTAAGATATAATATGATTTGCGAAGTGTCATGTATTCCTCGTCTACACTTCAAATGAATGTAAATGCGACACTTCCTTGCTAGGAAATAGCGTCTGCAGATGTCTAGGTATCGTAGCAATAGAGTTCTAATGCTTCTTAAAACGCGATATCGCATCTCATTTCTATGTTTCATGGTAAGATGTAATATGATTTGCGAAGTGTTATGCATTCCTCGTCTACGATTCAAATGAATGTAAATGCGACACTTCCTTGCAAGGAAATAGCGTTTGCAAATGTCTACGTATCGTAGCAATAGAGTTCTTATGATTCTTAAAACGCGATATCGCATCTCATTTCTATGTTTCATGGTAAGATATAATATGATTTGCGAAGTGTCATGTATTCCTCGTCTACACTTGAAATGAATGTGAATGCGACTCTTCCTCGATAGGAAATAGCGTTTGCAGATGTCTACGTATCGTAGCAATAGAGTTCATATGATTCTTAAGACGCGATATCGCATCTCATTTCTTTGTTTCATGGTAGGATATAACAAAATTTGCGAAGTGTTATGTATTCCTCGTCTACACTTCAAATGAATGTGAATGCGATACTTCCTCGCTAGGAAATAGCGTTTGCAGATGTCTACGTTTCGTAGCAATAGCTTTCTAATGCTTCTTAAAACGCAATATCGCATCTCATTTCTATGTTTCATGGTAAGATATAATATGATTTGCGAAGTGTCATGTATTCCTCGTCTACACTTGAAATGAATGTGAATGCGACACTTCCTCGCTAGGAAATAGCGTTTGCAGATGTCTACGTATCGTAGCAATAGCTTTCTAATGCTTCTTAAAACGCGATATCGCATCTCATTTCTATGTTTCATGGTAAGATATAATATGATTTGCGAAGTGTCATGTATTCCTCGTCTACGATTCAAATGAATGTAAATGCGACACTTCCTTGCAAGGAAATAGCGTTTGCAGATGTCTACGTATCGTAGCAATAGAGTTCTTATGATTCTTAAAACGCGATATCGCATCTCATTTCTATGTTTCATGGTAAGATATAATATGATTTGCGAAGTGTCATGTATTCCTCGTCTACACTTGAAATGAATGTGAATGCGACTCTTCCTCGATAGGAAATAGCGTTTGCAGATGTCTACGTATCGTAGCAATAGAGTTCATATGATTCTTAAGACGCGATATCGCATCTCATTTCTTTGTTTCATGGTAGGATATAACAAAATTTGCGAAGTGTTATGTATTCCTCGTCTACACTTCAAATGAATGTGAATGCGATACTTCCTCGCTAGGAAATAGCGTTTGCAGATGTCTACGTTTCGTAGCAATAGCTTTCTAATGCTTCTTAAAACGCAATATCGCATCTCATTTCTATGTTTCATGGTAAGATATAATATGATTTGCGAAGTGTCATGTATTCCTCGTCTACACTTGAAATGAATGTGAATGCGACACTTCCTCGCTAGGAAATAGCGTTTGCAGATGTCTACGTATCGTAGCAATAGCTTTCTAATGCTTCTTAAAACGCGATATCGCATCTCATTTCTATGTTTCATGGTAAGATATAATATGATTTGCGAAGTGTCATGTATTCCTCGTCTACGATTCAAATGAATGTAAATGCGACACTTCCTTGCAAGGAAATAGCGTTTGCAGATGTCTACGTATCGTAGCAATAGAGTTCTTATGATTCTTAAAACGCGATATCGCATCTCATTTCTATGTTTCATGGTAAGATATAATATGATTTGCGAAGTGTCATGTATTCCTCGTCTACACTTGAAATGAATGTGAATGCGACTCTTCCTCGATAGGAAATAGCGTTTGCAGATGTCTACGTATCGTAGCAATAGAGTTCATATGATTCTTAAGACGCGATATCGCATCTCATTTCTTTGTTTCATGGTAGGATATAACAAAATTTGCGAAGTGTTATGTATTCCTCGTCTACACTTCAAATGAATGTGAATGCGATACTTCCTCGCTAGGAAATAGCGTTTGCAGATGTCTACGTTTCGTAGCAATAGCTTTCTAATGCTTCTTAAAACGCAATATCGCATCTCATTTCTATGTTTCATGGTAAGATATAATATGATTTGCGAAGTGTCATGTATTCCTCGTCTACACTTGAAATGAATGTAAATGCGACACTTCCTTCCTAGGAAATAGCGTCTGCAGATGTCTAGGTATCGCAGCAATAGAGTTCTAATGCTTCTTAAAACGCGATATCGCATCTCATTTCTATGTTTCATGGTAGGATGTAAAATTATTTGCGAAGTGTTATGTATTCCTCGCCTACACTTCAAGTGAATGTAAATGCGACACTTCCTTGCAAGGAAATAGCGTTTGCAAATGTCTACGTATCGTAGCAATAGAGTTCTTATGATTCTTAAAACGCGATATCGCATCTCATTTCTATGTTTCATGGTAAGATGTAATATGATTTGATAAGTGTTATGTATTCCTCGTCTACACTTCAAATGAATGTGAATGCGACACTTCCTCGCTAGGAAATAGCGTCTGCAGATGTCTAGGTATCGTAGCAATAGAGTTCTAATGCTTCTTAAAACGCGATATCGCATCTCATTTCTATGTTTCATGGTAGGATGTAAAATTATTTTCGAAGTGTTATGTATTCCTCGCCTACACTTCAAGTGAATGTAAATGCGACACTACCTTGCAAGGAAGTAGCGATTGTAGATGTCTACGTATCGAAGCAATAGAGTTCAAATGCTTCTTAAAACGAGATATTGCATCTTATATCTATGTTTCATGATAAGATATAATATACATTGCGAAGTGTTATGCATTCCTCGTCTACGATTCAAATGAATGTAAATGCGACACTTCCTCGCTAGGAAATAGCGTTTGCAGATGTCTACGTATCGTAGCAATAGAGTTCATATGATTCTTAAAACGCGATGTCGCATCTCATTTCTATGTTTCATGGTAAGATATAATATGATTTGCGAAGTGTCATGTATTCCTCGTCTACACTTCAAATGAATGTAAATGCGACACTTCCTTGCTAGGAAATAGCGTCTGCAGATGTCTAGGTATCGTAGCAATAGAGTTCTAATGCTTCTTAAAACGCGATATTGCATCTTATATCTATGTTTCATGATAAGATATAATATACATTGCGAAGTGTTATGCATTCCTCGTCTACGATTCAAATGAATGTAAATGCGACACTTCCTTGCAAGGAAATAGCGTTTGCAAATGTCTACGTATCGTAGCAATAGAGTTCTTATGATTCTTAAAACGCGATATCGCATCTCATTTCTATGTTTCATGGTAAGATATATTATGATTTGCGAAGTGTCATGTATTCCGCGTCTACACTTCAAATGAATGTAAATGCGACACTTCCTCGCTAGGAAATAGCGTTTGAAGATGTCTACGTATCGTAGCAATAGGGTTCATATGATTTTTAAAACGCGATATCGCATCTCATTTCTATGTTTCATGGTAAGATATAATATGATTTGCGAAGTGTCATGTATTCCTCGTCTACACTTCAAATGAATGTAAATGCGACACTTCCTCGCTAGGAAATAGCGTTTGCAGATGTCTACGTATCGTAGCAATAGCTTTCTAATGCTTCTTAAAACGCGATATCGCATCTCATTTCTATGTTGCATGGTAAGATACAATATGATTTGCGAAGTGTCATGTATTCCTCGTCTACGATTCAAATGAATGTAAATGCGACACTTCCTTGCAAGGAAATAGCGTTTGCAGATGTCTACGTATCGTAGCAATAGAGTTCTTATTATTCTTAAAACGCGATATCGCATCTCATTTCTATGTTTCATGGTAAGATATAATATGATTTGCGAAGTGTCATGTATTCCTCGTCTACACTTGAAATGAATGTGAATGCGACTCTTCCTCGATAGGAAATAGCGTTTGCAGATGTCTACGTATCGTAGCAATAGAGTTCATATGATTCTTAAGACGCGATATCGCATCTCATTTCTTTGTTTCATGGTAGGATATAACAAAATTTGCGAAGTGTTATGTATTCCTCGTCTACACTTCAAATGAATGTGAATGCGATACTTCCTCGCTAGGAAATAGCGTTTGCAGATGTCTACGTTTCGTAGCAATAGCTTTCTAATGCTTCTTAAAACGCAATATCGCATCTCATTTCTATGTTTCATGGTAAGATATAATATGATTTGCGAAGTGTCATGTATTCCTCGTCTACACTTCAAATGAATGTAAATGCGACACTTCCTCGCTAGGAAATAGCGTTTGCAGATGTCTACGTATCGTAGCAATAGCTTTCTAATGCTTCTTAAAACGCGATATCGCATCTCATTTCTATGTTGCATGGTAAGATATAATATGATTTGCGAAGTGTCATGTATTCCTCGTCTACGATTCAAATGAATGTAAATGCGACACTTCCTTGCAAGGAAATAGCGTTTGCAGATGTCTACGTATCGTAGCAATAGAGTTCTTATGATTCTTAGAACGCGATATCGCATCTCATTTCTATGTTTCATGGTAAGATATAATATGATTTGCGAAGTGTCATGTATTCCTCGTCTACACTTGAAATGAATGTGAATGCGACTCTTCCTCGATAGGAAATAGCGTTTGCAGATGTCTACGTATCGTAGCAATAGCTTTCTAAGGCTTCTTAAAACGCAATATCGCATCTCATTTCTATGTTTCATGGTAAGATATAAGATGATTTGCGAAGTGTCATGTATTCCTCGTCTACACTTGAAATGAATGTGAATGCGACACTTCCTCGCTAGGAAATAGCGTTTGCAGATGTCTACGTATCGTAGCAATAGAGTTCATATGATTCTTAAAACGCGATATCGCATCTCATTTCTATGTTTCACGGTAGGATATAACATAATTTGCGAAGTGTTATGTATTCCTCGTCTACACTTCAAATGAATGTGAATGCGATACTTCCTCGCTAGGAAATAGCGTTTGCAGATGTCTACGTATCGTAGCAATAGCTTTCTAATGCTTCTTAAAACGCGATATCGCATCTCATTTCTATGTTTCATGGTAAGATATAATATGATTTGCGAAGTGTCATGTATTCCTCGTCTACGATTCAAATGAATGTAAATGCGACACTTCCTTGCAAGGAAATAGCGTTTGCAGATGTCTACGTATCGTAGCAATAGAGTTCTTATGATTCTTAAAACGCGATATCGCATCTCATTTCTTTGTTTCATGGTAAGATATAATATGATTTGCGAAGTGTTATGTATTCCTCGTCTACACTTCAAATGAATGTGAATGCGACACTTCCTCGCTAGGAAATAGCGTTTGCAGATGTCTACGTATCGTAGCAATAGAGTTCATATGATTCTTAAAACGCGATATCGCATCTCATTTCTATGTTTCATGGTAAGATATAATATGATTTGCGAAGTGTCATGTATTCCTCGTCTACACTTCAAATGAATGTAAATGCGACACTTCCTTGCTAGGAAATAGCGTCTGCAGATGTCTAGGTATCGTAGCTATAGATTTCTAATGCTTCTTAAAACGCGATATCGCATCTCATTTCTATGTTTCATGGTAGGATGTAAAATTATTTGCGAAGTGTTATGTATTCCTCGCCTACACTTCAAGTGAATGTAAATGCGACACTTCCTTGCAAGGAAGTAGCGATTGCAGATGTCTACGTATCGAAGAAATAGAGTTCAAATGCTTCTTAAAACGAGATATTGCATCTTATATCTATGTTTCATGATAAGATATAATATACATTGCGAAGTGTTATGCATTCCTCGTCTACGATTCAAATGAATGTAAATGCGACACTTCCTTGCAAGGAAATAGCGTTTGCAAATGTCTACGTATCGTAGCAATAGAGTTCTTATGATTCTTAAAACGCGATATCGCATCTCATTTCTATGTTTCATGGTAAGATATAATATGATTTGCGAAGTGTCATGTATTCCGCGTCTACGCTTCAAATGAATGTAAATGCGACACTTCCTCGCTAGGAAATAGCGTTTGAAGATGTCTACGTATCGTAGCAATAGAGTTCATATGATTCTTAAAACGCGATATCGCATCTCATTTCTATGTTTCATGGTAAGATATAATATGATTTGCGAAGTGTCATGTATTCCTCGTCTACACTTCAAATGAAAGTAAATGCGACACTTCCTCGCTAGGAAATAGCGTTTGCAGATGTCTACGTTTCGTAGCAATAGCTTTCTAAGGCTTCTTAAAACGCAATATCGCATCTCATTTCTATGTTTCATGGTAAGATATAATATGATTTGCGAAGTGTCATGTATTCCTCGTCTACACTTGAAATGAATGTGAATGCGACACTTCCTCGCTAGGAAATAGCGTTTGCAGATGTCTACGTATCGTAGCAATAGAGTTCATATGATTCTTAAAACGCGATATCGCATCTCATTTCTATGTTTCACGGTAGGATATAACATAATTTGCGAAGTGTTATGTATTCCTCGTCTACACTTCAAATGAATGTGAATGCGATACTTCCTCGCTAGGAAATAGCGTTTGCAGATGTCTACGTATCGTAGCAATAGCTTTCTAATGCTTCTTAAAACGCGATATCGCATCTCATTTCTATGTTTCATGGTAAGATATAATATGATTTGCGAAGTGTCATGTATTCCTCGTCTACACTTGAAATGAACGTGAATGCGACACTTCCTCGCTAGGAAATAGCGTTTGCAGATGTCTACGTATCGTAGCAATAGAGTTCATATGATTCTTAAAACGCGATATCGCATCTCATTTCTATGTTTCATGGTAGGATATAACATAATTTGCGAAGTGTTATGTATTCCTCGTCTACACTTCAAATGAATGTGAATGCGATACTTCCTCGCTAGGAAATAGCGTTTGCAGATGTCTACGTATCGTAGCAATAGCTTTCTAATGCTTCTTAAAACGCGATATCGCATCTCATTTCTATGTTTCATGGTAAGATATAATATGATTTGCGAAGTGTCATGTATTCCTCGTCTACACTTCAAATGAATGTAAATGCGACACTTCCTTCCTAGGAAATAGCGTCTGCAGATGTCTAGGTATCGTAGCAATAGAGTTCTAATGCTTCTTAAAACGCGATATCGCATCTCATTTCAATGTTTCATGGTAGGATGTAAAATTATTTGCGAAGTGTTATGTATTCCTCGCCTACACTTCAAGTGAATGTAAATGCGACACTTCCTTGCAAGGAAGTAGCGATTGCAGATGTCTACGTATCGAAGAAATAGAGTTCAAATGCTTCTTAAAACGAGATATTGCATCTTATATCTATGTTTCATGATAAGATATAATATACATTGCGAAGTGTTATGCATTCCTCGTCTACGATTCAAATGAATGTAAATGCGACACTTCCTTGCAAGGAAATAGCGTTTGCAAATGTCTACGTATCGTAGCAATAGAGTTCTTATGATTCTTAAAACGCGATATCGCATCTCATTTCTATGTTTCATGGTAAGATATAATATGATTTGCGAAGTGTCATGTATTCCGCGTCTACGCTTCAAATGAATGTAAATGCGACACTTCCTCGCTAGGAAATAGCGTTTGAAGATGTCTACGTATCGTAGCAATAGAGTTCATATGATTCTTAAAACGCGATAACGCATCTCATTTCTATGTTTCATGGTAAGATATAATATGATTTGCGAAGTGTCATGTATTCCTCGTCTACACTTCAAATGAATGTAAATGCGACACTTCCTCGCTAGGAAATAGCGTTTGCAGATGTCTACGTATCGTAGCAATAGAGTTCATATGATTCTTAAAACGCGATATCGCATCTCATTTCTATGTTTCATGGTAGGATATAACATAATTTGCGAAGTGTTATGTATTCCTCGTCTACACTTCAAATGAATGTGAATGCGATACTTCCTCGATAGGAAATAGCGTTTGCAGATGTCTACGTATCGTAGCAATAGCTTTCTAATGCTTCTTAAAACGCGATATCGCATCTCATTTCTATGTTTCATGGTAAGATATAATATGATTTGCGAAGTGTCATGTATTCCTCGTCTACGATTCAAATGAATGTAAATGCGACACTTCCTTGCAAGGAAATAGCGTTTGCAGATGTCTACGTATCGTAGCAATAGAGTTCTTATGATTCTTAAAACGCGATATCGCATCTCATTTCTTTGTTTCATGGTAAGATATAATATGATTTGCGAAGTATCATGTATTCCTCGTCTACACTTCAAACGAATGTAAATGCGACACTTCCTTGAAAGGAAATAGCGATTGCAGATGTCTACGTATCGAAGCAATAGAGTTCATATGATTCTTAAAACGCGATATCGCATCTCATTTCTATGTTTCATGGTAGGATATAATATGATTTGCGAAGTGTCATGTATTCCGCGTCTACGCTTCAAATGAATGTAAATGCGACACTTCCTCCCTAGGAAAAAGCGTTTGAAGATGTCTACGTATCGTAGCAATAGAGTTCATATGATTCTTAAAACGCGATGTCGCATCTCATTTCTATGTTTCATGGTAAGATATAATATGATTTGCGAAGTGTCATGTATTCCTCGTCTACACTTCAAATGAATGTAAATGCGACACTTCCTCGCTAGGAAATAGCGTTTGCAGATGTCTACGTATCGTAGCAATAGCTTTCTAATGCTTCTTAAAACGCGATATCGCATCTCATTTCTATGTTGCATGGTAAGATATAATATGATTTGCGAAGTGTCATGTATTCCTCGTCTACGATTCAAATGAATGTAAATGCGACACTTCCTTGCAAGGAAATAGCGTTTGCAGATGTCTACGTATCGTAGCAATAGAGTTCTTATGATTCTTAAAACGCGATATCGCATCTCATTTCTTTGTTTCATGGTAAGATATAATATGATTTGCGAAGTATCATGTATTCCTCGTCTACACTTCAAACGAATGTAAATGCGACACTTCCTTGAAAGGAAATAGCGATTGCAGATGTCTACGTATCGAAGCAATAGAGTTCATATGATTCTTAAAACGCGATATCGCATCTCATTTCTATGTTTCATGGTAAG
Organism: Xylocopa sonorina; assembly: GCF_050948175.1. Classification (NCBI taxonomy): domain Eukaryota; kingdom Metazoa; phylum Arthropoda; class Insecta; order Hymenoptera; family Apidae; genus Xylocopa; species Xylocopa sonorina. The sequence goes on from NW_027490450.1 coordinate 59,525, forward strand.
ATATAATATGATTTGCGAAGTGTCATGTATTCCTCGTCTACACTTGAAATGAATGTAAATGCGACACTTCCTCGCTAGGAAATAGCGTTTGCAGATGTCTACGTATCGTAGCAATAGAGTTCATATGATTCTTAAAACGCGATATCGCATCTCATTTCTATGTTTCACGGTAGGATATAACATAATTTGCGAAGTGTTATGTATTCCTCGTCTACACTTCAAATGAATGTGAATGCGATACTTCCTCGCTAGGAAATAGCGTTTGCAGATGTCTACGTATCGTAGCAATAGCTTTCTAATGCTCCTTAAAACGCGATATCGCATCTCATTTCTATGTTTCATGGTAAGATATAATATGATTTGCGAAGTGTCATGTATTCCTCGTCTACGATTCAAATGAATGTAAATGCGACACTTCCTTGCAAGGAAATAGCGTTTGCAGATGTCTACGTATCGTAGCAATAGAGTTCTTATGATTCTTAAAACGCGATATCGCATCTCATTTCTTTGTTTCATGGTAAGATATAATATGATTTGCGAAGTGTTATGTATTCCTCGTCTACACTTCAAATGAATGTGAATGCGACACTTCCTCGCTAGGAAATAGCGTTTGCAGATGTCTACGTATCGTAGCAATAGAGTTCATATGATTCTTAAAACGCGATATCGCATCTCATTTCTATGTTTCATGGTAAGATATAATATGATTTGCGAAGTGTCATGTATTCCTCGTCTACACTTCAAATGAATGTAAATGCGACACTTCCTTGCTAGGAAATAGCGTCTGCAGATGTCTAGGTATCGTAGTAATAGAGTTCTAATGCTTCTTAAAACGCGATATCGCATCTCATTTCTATGTTTCATGGTAGGATGTAAAATTATTTGCGAAGTGTTATGTATTCCTCGCCTACACTTCAAGTGAATGTAAATGCGACACTTCCTTGCAAGGAAGTAGCGATTGCAGATGTCTACGTATCGAAGAAATAGAGTTCAAACGCTTCTTAAAACGAGATATTGCATCTTATATCTATGTTTCATGATAAGATATAATATACATTGCGAAGTGTTATGCATTCCTCGTCTACGATTCAAATGAATGTGAATGCGACACTTCCTCGCTAGGAAATAGCGTTTGCAGATGTCTACGTATCGTAGCAATAGAGTTCATATGATTCTTAAAACGCGATATCGCATCTCATTTCTATGTTTCATGGTAAGATATAATATGATTTGCGAAGTGTCATGTATTCCGCGTCTACGCTTCAAATGAATGTAAATGCGACACTTCCTCGCTAGGAAATAGCGTTTGAAGATGTCTACGTATCGTAGCAATAGAGTTCATATGATTCTTAAAACGCGATATCGCATATCATTTCTATGTTTCATGGTAAGATATAATATGATTTGCGAAGTGTCATGTATTCCTCGTCTACACTTCAAATGAAAGTAAATGCGACACTTCCTCGCTAGGAAATAGCGTTTGCAGATGTCTACGTATCGTAGCAATAGAGTTCTTATGATTCTTAAAACGCGATATCGCATCTCATTTCTATGTTTCATGGTAAGATATAATATGATTTGCGAAGTGTCATGTATTCCTCGTCTACACTTGAAATGAATGTGAATGCGACTCTTCCTCGATAGGAAATAGCGTTTGCAGATGTCTACGTATCGTAGCAATAGAGTTCATATGATTCTTAAGACGCGATATCGCATCTCATTTCTTTGTTTCATGGTAGGATATAACAAAATTTGCGAAGTGTTATGTATTCCTCGTCTACACTTCAAATGAATGTGAATGCGATACTTCCTCGCTAGGAAATAGCGTTTGCAGATGTCTACGTTTCGTAGCAATAGCTTTCTAATGCTTCTTAAAACGCAATATCGCATCTCATTTCTATGTTTCATGGTAAGGTATAATATGATTTGCGAAGTGTCATGTATTCCTCGTCTACACTTGAAATGAATGTGAATGCGACACTTCCTCGCTAGGAAATAGCGTTTGCAGATGTCTACGTATCGTAGCAATAGGGTTCATATGATTCTTAAAACGCGATATCGCATATCATTTCTATGTTTCATGGTAGGATATAACATAATTTGCGAAGTGTTATGTATTCCTCGTCTACACTTCAAATGAATGTGAATGCGATACTTCCTCGCTAGGAAATAGCGTTTGCAGATGTCTACGTATCGTAGCAATAGCTTTCTAATGCTTCTTAAAACGCGATATCGCATCTCATTTCTATGTTTCATGGTAGGATATAATATGATTTGCGAAGTGTCATGTATTCCTCGTCTACACTTCAAATGAATGTAAATGCGACACTTCCTTCCTAGGAAATAGCGTCTGCAGATGTCTAGGTATCGTAGCAATAGAGTTCTAATGCTTCTTAAAACGCGATATCGCATCTCATTTCTATGTTTCATGGTAGGATGTAAAATTATTTGCGAAGTGTTATGTATTCCTCGCCTACACTTCAAGTGAATGTAAATGCGACACTTCCTTGCAAGGAAGTAGCGATTGCAGATGTCTACGTATCGAAGAAATAGAGTTCAAATGCTTCTTAAAACGAGATATTGCATCTTATATCTATGTTTCATGATAAGATATAATATACATTGCGAAGTGTTATGCATTCCTCGTCTACGATTCAAATGAATGTAAATGCGACACTTCCTTGCAAGGAAATAGCGTTTGCAAATGTCTACGTATCGTAGCAATAGAGTTCTTATGATTCTTAAAACGCGATATCGCATCTCATTTCTATGTTTCATGGTAAGATATAATATGATTTGCGAAGTGTCATGTATTCCGCGTCTACGCTTCAAATGAATGTAAATGCGACACTTCCTCGCTAGGAAATAGCGTTTGAAGATGTCTACGTATCGTAGCAATAGAGTTCATATGATTCTTAAAACGCGATAACGCATCTCATTTCTATGTTTCATGGTAAGATATAATATGATTTGCGAAGTGTCATGTATTCCTCGTCTACACTTCAAATGAATGTAAATGCGACACTTCCTCGCTAGGAAATAGCGTTTGCAGATGTCTACGTATCGTAGCAATAGAGTTCATATGATTCTTAAAACGCGATATCGCATCTCATTTCTATGTTTCATGGTAGGATATAACATAATTTGCGAAGTGTTATGTATTCCTCGTCTACACTTCAAATGAATGTGAATGCGATACTTCCTCGATAGGAAATAGCGTTTGCAGATGTCTACGTATCGTAGCAATAGCTTTCTAATGCTTCTTAAAACGCGATATCGCATCTCATTTCTATGTTTCATGGTAAGATATAATATGATTTGCGAAGTGTCATGTATTCCTCGTCTACGATTCAAATGAATGTAAATGCGACACTTCCTTGCAAGGAAATAGCGTTTGCAGATGTCTACGTATCGTAGCAATAGCTTTCTAATGCTTCTTAAAACGCGATATCGCATCTCATTTCTATGTTTCATGGTAAGATATAATATGATTTGCGAAGTGTCATGTATTCCGCGTCTACGCTTCAAATGAATGTAAATGCGACACTTCCTCGCTAGGAAATAGCGTTTGAAGATGTCTACGTATCGTAGCAATAGAGTTCATATGATTCTTAAAACGCGATATCGCATCTCATTTCTTTGTTTCATGGTAAGATATAATATGATTTGCGAAGTATCATGTATTCCTCGTCTACACTTCAAACGAATGTAAATGCGACACTTCCTTGAAAGGAAATAGCGTTTGCAGATGTCTACGTATCGTAGCAATAGAGTTCATATGATTCTTAAAACGCGATATCGCATCTCATTTCTATGTTTCATGGTAGGATATAATATGATTTGCGAAGTGTCATGTATTCCGCGTCTACGCTTCAAATGAATGTAAATGCGACACTTCCTCCCTAGGAAAAAGCGTTTGAAGATGTCTACGTATCGTAGCAATAGAGTTCATATGATTCTTAAAACGCGATGTCGCATCTCATTTCTATGTTTCATGGTAAGATATAATATGATTTGCGAAGTGTCATGTATTCCTCGTCTACACTTCAAATGAATGTAAATGCGACACTTCCTTGCTAGGAAATAGCGTCTGCAGATGTCTAGGTATCGTAGCAATAGAGTTCTAATGCTTCTTAAAACGCGATATCGCATCTCATTTATATGTTTCATGGTAAGATGTAATATGATTTGCGAAGTGTTATGCATTCCTCGTCTACGATTCAAATGAATGTAAATGCGACACTTCCTTGCAAGGAAATAGCGTTTGCAAATGTCTACGTATCGTAGCAGTAGAGTTCTTATGATTCTTAAAACGCGATATCGCATCTCATTTCTATGTTTCAAGGTAAGATATATTATGATTTGCGAAGTGTCATGTATTCCGCGTCTACACTTCAAATGAATGTAAATGCGACACTTCCTCGCTAGGAAATAGCGTTTGAAGATGTCTACGTATCGTAGCAATAGAGTTCATATGATTCTTAAAACGCGATATCGCATCTCATTTCTATGTTTCATGGTAAGATATAATATGATTTGCGAAGTGTCATGTATTCCTCGTCTACACTTCAAATGAATGTAAATGCGACACTTCCTCGCTAGGAAATAGCGTTTGCAGATGTCTACGTATCGTAGCAATAGCTTTCTAATGCTTCTTAAAACGCGATATCGCATCTCATTTCTATGTTGCATGGTAAGATATAATATGATTTGCGAAGTGTCATGTATTCCTCGTCTACGATTCAAATGAATGTAAATGCGACACTTCCTTGCAAGGAAATAGCGTTTGCAGATGTCTACGTATCGTAGCAATAGAGTTCTTATTATTCTTAAAACGCGATATCGCATCTCATTTCTATGTTTCATGGTAAGATATAATATGATTTGCGAAGTGTCATGTATTCCTCGTCTACACTTGAAATGAATGTGAATGCGACTCTTCCTCGATAGGAAATAGCGTTTGCAGATGTCTACGTATCGTAGCAATAGAGTTCATATGATTCTTAAGACGCGATATCGCATCTCATTTCTTTGTTTCATGGTAGGATATAACAAAATTTGCGAAGTGTTATGTATTCCTCGTCTACACTTCAAATGAATGTGAATGCGATACTTCCTCGCTAGGAAATAGGGTTTGCAGATGTCTACGTTTCGTAGCAATAGCTTTCTAATGCTTCTTAAAACGCAATATCGCATCTCATTTCTATGTTTCATGGTAAGATATAATATGATTTGCGAAGTGTCATGTATTCCTCGTCTACACTTCAAATGAATGTAAATGCGACACTTCCTCGCAAGGAAATAGCGTTTGCAGATGTCTACGTATCGTAGCAATAGCTTTCTAATGCTTCTTAAAACGCGATATCGCATCTCATTTCTATGTTGCATGGTAAGATATAATGTGATTTGCGAAGTGTCATGTATTCCTCGTCTACGATTCAAATGAATGTAAATGCGACACTTCCTTGCAAGGAAATAGCGTTTGCAGATGTCTACGTATCGTAGCAATAGAGTTCTTATGATTCTTAAAACGCGATATCGCATCTCATTTCTATGTTTCATGGTAAGATATAATGATTTTGCGAAGTGTCATGTATTCCTCGTCTACACTTGAAATGAATGTGAATGCGACTCTTCCTCGATAGGAAATAGCGTTTGCAGATGTCTACGTATCGTAGCAATAGAGTTCATATGATTCTTAAGACGCGATATCGCATCTCATTTCTTTGTTTCATGGTAGGATATAACAAAATTTGCGAAGTGTTATGTATTCCTCGTCTACACTTCAAATGAATGTGAATGCGATACTTCCTCGCTAGGAAATAGCGTTTGCAGATGTCTACGTTTCGTAGCAATAGCTTTCTAAGGCTTCTTAAAACGCAATATCGCATCTCATTTCTATGTTTCGTGGTAAGATATAATATGATTTGCGAAGTGTCATGTATTCCTCGTCTACACTTGAAATGAATGTGAATGCGACACTTCCTCGCTAGGAAATAGCGTTTGCAGATGTCTACGTATCGTAGCAATAGAGTTCATATGATTCTTAAAACGCGATATCGCATCTCATTTCTATGTTTCATGGTAGGATATAACATAATTTGCGAAGTGTTATGTATTCCTCGTCTACACTTCAAATGAATGTGAATGCGATACTTCCTCGCTAGGAAATAGCGTTTGCAGATGTCTACGTATCGTAGCAATAGCTTTCTAATGCTTCTTAAAACGCGATATCGCATCTCATTTCTATGTTTCATGGTAAGATATAATATGATTTGCGAAGTGTCATGTATTCCTCGTCTACGATTCAAATGAATGTAAATGCGACACTTCCTTGCAAGGAAATAGCGTTTGCAGATGTCTACGTATCGAAGCAATAGTGTTCAAATGCTTCTTAAAACGCGATATCGCATCTCATTTCTATGTTTCACTGTAAGATATAATATGGTTTGCGAAGTGTCATGTATTCCTCGTCTACACTTCAAATGAATGTAAATGCGACACTTCCTTGCAAGGAAATAGCGTTTGCAGATGTCTATCTATCGTAGCAATAGGGTTCTAATGCTTCTTGAAACGCGATATCGCATCTCATTTCTATGTTTCATGGTAAGATATAATATGATTTGCGAAGTGTTATGTATTCCTCGTCTACACTTCAAATGAATGTAAATGCGACACTTCCTTGCAAGGAAATAGCGTTTGCAGATGTCTACGTATCGTAGCAAAAGAGTTCATATGATTCTTAAAACGCGATATCGCATCTCATTTCTATGTTTCATGGTAGGATGTAAAATTATTTGCGAAGTGTTATGTATTCCTCGCCTACACTTCAAGTGAATGTAAATGCGACACTTCCTTGCAAGGAAGTAGCGATTGCAGATGTCTACGTATCGAAGAAATAGAGTTCAAATGCTTCTTAAAACGAGATATTGCATCTTATATCTATGTTTCATGATAAGATATAATATACATTGCGAAGTGTTATGCATTCCTCGTCTACGATTCAAATGAATGTAAATGCGACACTTCCTTGCAAGGAAATAGCGTTTGCAAATGTCTACGTATCGTAGCAATAGAGTTCTTATGATTCTTAAAACGCGATATCGCATCTCATTTCTATGTTTCATGGTAAGATATAATATGATTTGCGAAGTGTCATGTATTCCGCGTCTACGCTTCAAATGAATGTAAATGCGACACTTCCTCGCTAGGAAATAGCGTTTGAAGATGTCTACGTATCGTAGCAATAGAGTTCATATGATTCTTAAAACGCGATATCGCATCTCATTTCTATGTTTCATGGTAAGATATAACATGATTTGCGAAGTGTCATGTATTCCTCGTCTACACTTCAAATGAAAGTAAATGCGACACTTCCTCGCTAGGATATAGCGTTTGCAGATGTCTACGTATCGTAGCAATAGAGTTCATATGATTCTTAAAACGCGATATCGCATCTCATTTCTATGTTTCATGGTAGGATATAACATAATTTGCGAAGTGTTATGTATTCCTCGTCTACACTTCAAATGAATGTGAATGCGATACTTCCTCGCTAGGAAATAGCGTTTGCAGATGTCTACGTATCGTAGCAATAGCTTTCTAATGCTTCTTAAAACGCGATATCGCATCTCATTTCTATGTTTCATGGTAAGATATAATATGATTTGCGAAGTGTCATGTATTCCTCGTCTACGATTCAAATGAATGTAAATGCGACACTTCCTTGCAAGGAAATAGCGTTTGCAGATGTCTACGTATCGTAGCAATAGCTTTATAATGCTTCTTAAAACGCGAGATCGCATCCCATTTCTATGTTTCATGGTAAGATATAATATGATTTGCGAAGTGTCATGTATTCCTCGCCTACACTTCAAATGAATGTAAATGCGACACTTCCTTGCTAGGAAATAGCATCTGCAGATGTCTAGGTATCGTAGCAATAGAGTTCTAATGCTTCTTAAAACGAGATATTGCATCTCATATCTATGTTTCATGATAAGATATAATATTCATTGCGAAGTGTTATACATTCCTCGTCTACGATTCAAATGAAAGTAAATGCGACACTTCCTTGCAAGGAAATAGCGTTTGCAGATGTCTACGTATCGTTGAAATAGAGTTCATATGATTCTTAAAACGCGATATCGCATCTCATTTCTATGTTTCATGGTAAGATATAACATGATTTGGGAAGTGTTATGTATTCCTCGTCTACACTTCAAATGAATGTGAATGCGATACTTCCTCGCTAGGAAATAGCGTTTGCAGATGTCTACGTATCGTAGCAATAGATTTCTAATGCTTCCTAAAACGCGATATCGCATCTCATTTCTATGTTTCACTGTAAGATGTAACATGATTTAGGAAGTGTTATGTATTCCTCGTCTACACTTCAAATGAATGTGAATGCGATACTTCCTCGCTAGGAAATAGCGTTTACAGATGTCTACGTACCGTAGCAATAGAGTTCATATGATTCTTAAAACGCGATAACGCATCTCATTTCTATGTTTCATGGTAAGATATAACATGATTTGCGAAGTGTTATGTGTTCCTCGTCTACACTTCAAATGAATGTAAATGCGACACTTCCTTGCAAGGAAATAGCGTCTGCAGATGTCTAGGTATCGTAGCAATAGAGTTCTAATGCTTCTTAAAACGAGATATTGCATCTCATATCTATGTTTCATGGTATGATGTAATATGATTTGCGAAGTGTTATGTATTCCTCCTCTACACTTCAAATGAATGTAAATGCGACACTTCCTTGCTAGGAAATAGCGTCTGCAGATGTCTAGGTATCGTAGCAATAGAGTTCTAATGCTTCTTAAAACGAGATATTGCATCTCATATCTATGTTTCATGATAAGATATAATATTCATTGCGAAGTGTTATGCATTCTACGTCTACGATTCAAATGAACGTAAATGCGACACTTCCATGCTAGGAAATAGCGTCTGCAGATGTCTAGGTATCGTAGCAATAGAGTTCTAATGCTTCTTAAAACGCGATATCGCATCTCATTTCTATGTTTCATGGTAAGATATTACATGGTTTGCGAAGTGTTATGTATTCCTCGTCTACACTTCAAACGAATGTAAATGCGACACTTCCTTGCAAGGAAATAGCGTCTGCAGATGTCTACGTATCGTAGCAATAGATTTCTAATGCTTCTTAAAACGCGATATCGCATCTCATTTCTATGTTTCACTGTAAGATATAATATGGTTTGCGAAGTGTCATGTATTCCTCGTCTACACTTCAAATGAATGTAAATGCGACACTTCCTTGCAAGGAAATAGCGTTTGCAGATGTCTATCTATCGTAGCAATAGGGTTCTAATGCTTCTTGAAACGCGATATCGCATCTCATTTCTATGTTTCATGGTAAGATATAATATGATTTGCGAAGTGTTATGTATTCCTCGTCTACACTTCAAATGAATGTAAATGCGACACTTCCTTGCAAGGAAATAGCGTTTGCAGATGTCTACGTATCGTAGCAAAAGAGTTCATATGATTCTTAGAACGCGATATCGCATCTCATTTCTATGTTTCATGGTAGGATGTAAAATTATTTGCGAAGTGTTATGTATTCCTCGCCTACACTTCAAGTGAATGTAAATGCGACACTTCCTTGCAAGGAAGTAGCGATTGCAGATGTCTACGTATCGAAGAAATAGAGTTCAAATGCATCTTAAAACGAGATATTGCATTTTATATCTATGTTTCATGATAAGATATAATATACATTGCGAAGTGTTATGCATTCCTCGTCTACGATTCAAATGAATGTAAATGCGACACTTCCTTGCAAGGAAATAGCGTTTGCAAATGTCTACGTATCGTAGCAATAGAGTTCTTATGATTCTTAAAACGCGATATCGCATCTCATTTCTATGTTTCATGGTAAGATATAATATGATTTGCGAAGTGTCATGTATTCCGTGTCTACGCTTCAAATGAATGTAAATGCGACACTTCCTCGCTAGGAAATAGCGTTTGAAGATGTCTACGTATCGTAGCAATAGAGTTCATATGATTCTTAAAACGCGATATCGCATCTCATTTCTATGTTTCATGGTAAGATATAACATGATTTGCGAAGTGTCATGTATTCCTCGTCTACACTTCAAATGAAAGTAAATGCGACACTTCCTCGCTAGGAAATAGCGTTTGCAGATGTCTACGTATCGTAGCAATAGAGTTCATATGATTCTTAAAACGCGATATCGCATCTCATTTCTATGTTTCACTGTAAGATGTAACATGATTTAGGAAGTGTTATGTATTCCTCGTCTACACTTCAAATGAATGTGAATGCGATACTTCCTCGCTAGGAAATAGCGTTTACAGATGTCTACGTACCGTAGCAATAGAGTTCATATGATTCTTAAAACGCGATAACGCATCTCATTTCTATGTTTCATGGTAAGATATAACATGATTTGCGAAGTGTTATGTGTTCCTCGTCTACGCTTCAAATGAATGTGAATGCGATACTTCCTCGCTAGGAAATAGCGTTTGCAGATGTCTAGGTATCGTAGCAATAGAGTTCTAATGCTTCTTAAAACGCGATATCGCATCTCATTTCTATGTTTCATGGTAAGATATTATATGCTTTGCGAAGTGTTATGTATTCCTCGTCTACACTTCAAATGAATGTAAATGCGACACTTCCTTGCAAGGAAATAGCATCTGCAGATGTCTACGTATCGTAGCAATAGAGTTCTTATGATTCTTAAAACGCGATATCGCATCTCATTTCTATGTTTCACGGTAAGATATAATATGATTTGCGAAGTGTTATGTATTCCTCGTCTACACTTCAAATGAATGTAAATGCGACACTTCCTTGCAAGGAAATAGCGTTTGCAGATGTCTACGTATCGAAGCAATAGTGTTCAAATGCTTCTTAAAAAGAGATATTGCATCACATATCTATGTTTCATGATAAGATATATTATTCACTGCGAAGTGTTATGCATTCTACGTCTACGATTCAAATGAACGTAAATGCGACACTTCCATGCTAGGAAATAGCGTCTGCAGATGTCTAGGTATCGTAGCAATAGAGTTCTAATGCTTCTTAAAACCCGATATCGCATCTCATTTCTATGTTTCATGGTAAGATATTACATGATTTGCGAAGTGTTATGTATTCCTCGTCTACACTTCAAACGAATGTAAATGCGACACTTCCTTGCAAGGAAATAGCGTCTGCAGATGTCTACGTATCGTAGCAATAGATTTCTAATGCTTCTTAAAACGCGATATCGCATCTCATTTCTATGTTTCACTGTAAGATATAATATGGTTTGCGAAGTGTCATGTATTCCTCGTCTACACTTCAAATGAATGTAAATGCGACACTTCCTTGCAAGGAAATAGCGTTTGCAGATGTCTATCTATCGTAGCAATAGGGTTCTAATGCTTCTTGAAACGCGATATCGCATCTCATTTCTATGTTTCATGGTAAGATATAATATGATTTGCGAAGTGTTATGTATTCCTCGTCTACACTTCAAATGAATGTAAATGCGACACTTCCTTGCAAGGAAATAGCGTTTGCAGATGTCTACGTATCGAAGCAATAGTGTTCAAATGCTTCTTAAAAAGAGATATTGCATCACATATCTATGTTTCATGATAAGATATATTATTCACTGCGAAGTGTTATGCATTCTACGTCTACGATTCAAATGAACGTAAATGCGACACTTCCATGCTAGGAAATAGCGTCTGCAGATGTCTAGGTATCGTAGCAATAGAGTTCTAATGCTTCTTAAAACCCGATATCGCATCTCATTTCTATGTTTCATGGTAAGATATTACATGATTTGCGAAGTGTTATGTATTCCTCGTCTACACTTCAAACGAATGTAAATGCGACACTTCCTTGCAAGGAAATAGCGTCTGCAGATGTCTACGTATCGTAGCAATAGATTTCTAATGCTTCTTAAAACGCGATATCGCATCTCATTTCTATGTTTCACTGTAAGATATAATATGGTTTGCGAAGTGTCATGTATTCCTCGTCTACACTTCAAATGAATGTAAATGCGACACTTCCTTGCAAGGAAATAGCGTTTGCAGATGTCTATCTATCGTAGCAATAGGGTTCTAATGCTTCTTGAAACGCGATATCGCATCTCATTTCTATGTTTCATGGTAAGATATAATATGATTTGCGAAGTGTTATGTATTCCTCGTCTACACTTCAAATGAATGTAAATGCGACACTTCCTTGCAAGGAAATAGCGTTTGCAGATGTCTACGTATCGTAGCAAAAGAGTTCATATGATTCTTAAAACGCGATATCGCATCTCATTTCTATGTTTCATGGTAGGATGTAAAATTATTTGCGAAGTGTTATGTATTCCTCGCCTACACTTCAAGTGAATGTAAATGCGACACTTCCTTGCAAGGAAGTAGCGATTGCAGATGTCTACGTATCGAAGAAATAGAGTTCAAATGCTTCTTAAAACGAGATATTGCATTTTATATCTATGTTTCATGATAAGATATAATATACATTGCGAAGTGTTATGCATTCCTCGTCTACGATTCAAATGAATGTAAATGCGACACTTCCTTGCAAGGAAATAGCGTTTGCAAATGTCTACGTATCGTAGCAATAGAGTTCTTATGATTCTTAAAACGCGATATCGCATCTCATTTCTATGTTTCATGGTAAGATATAATATGATTTGCGAAGTGTCATGTATTCCGTGTCTACGCTTCAAATGAATGTAAATGCGACACTTCCTCGCTAGGAAATAGCGTTTGAAGATGTCTACGTATCGTAGCAATAGAGTTCATATGATTCTTAAAACGCGATATCGCATCTCATTTCTATGTTTCATGGTAAGATATAACATGATTTGCGAAGTGTCATGTATTCCTCGTCTACACTTCAAATGAAAGTAAATGCGACACTTCCTCGCTAGGAAATAGCGTTTGCAGATGTCTACGTATCGTAGCAATAGAGTTCATATGATTCTTAAAACGCGATATCGCATCTCATTTCTATGTTTCACTGTAAGATGTAACATGATTTAGGAAGTGTTATGTATTCCTCGTCTACACTTCAAATGAATGTGAATGCGATACTTCCTCGCTAGGAAATAGCGTTTACAGATGTCTACGTACCGTAGCAATAGAGTTCATATGATTCTTAAAACGCGATAACGCATCTCATTTCTATGTTTCATGGTAAGATATAACATGATTTGCGAAGTGTTATGTGTTCCTCGTCTACGCTTCAAATGAATGTGAATGCGATACTTCCTCGCTAGGAAATAGCGTTTGCAGATGTCTAGGTATCGTAGCAATAGAGTTCTAATGCTTCTTAAAACGCGATATCGCATCTCATTTCTATGTTTCATGGTAAGATATTATATGCTTTGCGAAGTGTTATGTATTCCTCGTCTACACTTCAAATGAATGTAAATGCGACACTTCCTTGCAAGGAAATAGCATCTGCAGATGTCTACGTATCGTAGCAATAGAGTTCTTATGATTCTTAAAACGCGATATCGCATCTCATTTCTATGTTTCACGGTAAGATATAATATGATTTGCGAAGTGTTATGTATTCCTCGTCTACACTTCAAATGAATGTAAATGCGACACTTCCTTGCAAGGAAATAGCGTTTGCAGATGTCTACGTATCGAAGCAATAGTGTTCAAATTCTTCTTAAAAAGAGATATTGCATCACATATCTATGTTTCATGAGAAGATATATTATTCATTGCGAAGTGTTATGCATTCTGCGTCTACGATTCAAATGAACGTAAATGCGACACTTCCTTGCTAGGAAATAGCGTCTGCAGATGTCTAGGTATCATAGCAATAGAGTTCTAATGCTTCATAAACGCGATATCGCATCTCATTTTGTATGTTTCATGGTAAGATATAATATGATTTGCGAAGTGTTATGTATTCCTCGTCTACACTTCATATGAATGTTAATGCGACACTTCCTTGCAAGGAAAGTGCGTTTGCAGATGTCTATGTATCGTAGCAATAGAGTTCTTATGATTCTTAAAACGCGATATCGCATCTCATTTCTATGTTTCATGGTAAGATATAATATGATTTGCGTAGTGTTATGTATTCCTCGTCTACACTTCAAATGAATGTAAATGCGACACTTCCTTGCAAGGAAATAGCGTTTGCAGATGTCTACGTATCGAAGCAATAGTGTTCAAATGCTTCTTAAAAAGAGATATTGCATCACATATCTATGTTTCATGATAAGATACATTATTCATTGCGAAGTGTTATGCATTCTACGTCTACGATTCAAATGAACGTAAATGCGACACTTCCATGCTAGGAAATAGCGTCTGCAGATGTCTAGGTATCGTAGCAATAGAGTTCTAATGCTTCTTAAAACCCGATATCGCATCTCATTTCTATGTTTCATGGTAAGATATTACATGATTTGCGAAGTGTTATGTATTCCTCGTCTACACTTCAAACGAATGTAAATGCGACACTTCCTTGCAAGGAAATAGCGTCTGCAGATGTCTACGTATCGTAGCAATAGAGTTCTTATGATTCTTAAAACGCGATATCGCATCTCATTTCTATGTTTCATGGTAAGATATAATATGATTTGCGAAGTGTTATGTATTCCTCGTCTACACTTCAAATGAATGTAAATGCGACACTTCCTTTCAAGGAAATAGCGTTTGCAGATGTCTACCTATCGTGGAAGTAGAGTTCTAATGCTTCTTAAAACGCGATATCGCAACTCATTTCTATGTTTCATGTTAAGATATAATATGATTTGCGAAGTGTCATGTATTCCTCGTCTACACTTCAAATGAATGTAAATGCGACACTTCCTTGCAAGGTAATAGCGTTTACAGATGTCTACGTATCGAAGCAATAGTGTTCAAATGCTTCTTAAAACGATATATTGCATCACATATCTATGTTTCATGATAAGATATATTATTCATTGTGAAGTGTTATGCATTCTGCGTCTACGATTCAAGTGAACGTAAATGCGACACTTCCTTGCTAGGATATAGCGTCTGCAGATGTCTAGGTATCGTAGCAATAGAGTTCTAATGCTTCATAAAAGCGATATCGCATCTCACTTCTATGTTTCATGGTAAGATATTATATGATTTGAGAAGTGTTATGTATTCCTCGTCTACACTTCAAATGAATGTAAATGCGACACTTCCTCGCAAGGAAATAGCGATTACAGATGTCTACCTATCGTAGCAGTAGAGTTCTAATGCTTCTTAAAACGCGATATCGCATCTCATTTCTATGTTTCATGATAAGATATAATATGATTTGCGAAGTGTTATGTATTCCTCGTCTACACTTCAAATGAATGTAAATGCGACACTTCCCTGCAAAGAAATAGCGTTTGCAGATGTCTACGTATCGTAGCAATAGATTTCTAATGCTTCTTAAAACGCGATATCGCATCTCATTTCTATGTTTCATGGTAAGATATAATATGATTTGCGAAATGTTATGTATTCCTCGTCTACACTTCAAATGAATGTAAATGCGACACTTCCTTGCAAGGAAATAGCGTTTGCAGATGTCTACGTATCGAAGCAATAGTGTTCAAATTGTTCTTAAAAAGAGATATTGCATCACATATCTATGTTTCATGATAAGATATATTATTCATTGCGAAGTGTTATGCATTCTACGTCTACGATTCAAATGAACGTAAATGCGACACTTCCTTGCTAGGAAATAGCGTCCGCAGACGTCTAGGTATCGTAGCAATAGAGTTCTAATGCTTCTTAAAACGCGATATCGCATCTCATTTCTATGTTTCATGGTAAGATATTATATGGTTTGCGAAGTGTTTTGTATTCCTCGTCTACACTTCAAATGAATGTAAATGCGACACTTCCTTGCAAGGAAATAGCGTCTGCAGATGTCTACCTATCGTAGCAGTAGAGTTCTAATGCTTCTTAAAACGCGATATCGCATCTCATTTCTATGTTTCACTGTAAGATATAATATGGTTTGCGAAGTGTCATGTATTCCTCGTCTACACTTCAAATGAATGTAAATGCGACACTTCCTTGCAAGGAAATAGCGTTTGCAGATGTCTACCTATCGTAGCAATAGAGTTCTATTGCTTCTTAAAACGCGATATCGCATCTCATTTCTATGTTTCATGGTAAGATATAATATGATTTGCGAAGTGTTATGTATTCCTCGTCTACACTTCAAATGAATGTAAATGCGACACTTCCTTGCAAGGAAATAGCGTTTGCAGATGTCTACGTATCGAAGCAATAGTGTTCAAATGCTTCTTAAAAAGAGATATTGCATCACATATCTATGTTTCATGATAAGATATATTATTCATTGAGAAGTGTTATGCATTCTACGTCTACGATTCAAATGAACGTAAATGCGACACTTCCTTGCTAGGAAATAGCGTCTGCAGATGTCTAGGTATCGTAGCAATAGAGTTCTAATGCTTCTTAAAACGCGATATCGCATCTCATTTCTATGTTTCATGGTAAGAGATTATATGATTTGCGAAGTGTTATGTATTCCTCGTCTACACTTCAAATGAATGTAAATGCGACACTTCCTTGCAAGGAAATAGCGTCTGCAGATGTCTACGTATCGTAGCAATGGAGTTCATATGATTCTTAAAACGCGATATCGCATCCCATTTCTATGTTTCATGGTAAGATATAATATGATTTGCGAAGTGTTATGTATTCCTCGTCTACACTTCATATGAATGTTAATGCGACACTTCCTTGTAAGGATAGTGCGTTTGCAGATGTCTACGTATCGTAGCAATAGAGTTCTTATGATTCTTAAAACGCGATATCGCATCTCATTTCTATGTTTCATGGTAAGATATAATATGATTTGCGTAGTGTTATGTGCTCCTCGTCTACACTTCAAATGAATGTAAATGCGACACTTCCTCGCAAGGAAATAGCGTTTGCAGATGTCTACCTATCGTAGCAGTAGAGTTCTAATGCTTCTTAAAAAGAGATATTGCATCACATATCTATGTTTCATGATAAGATATATTATTCATTGCGAAGTGTTATGCATTCTACGTCTACGATTCAAATGAACGTAAATGCGACACTTCCTTGCTAGGAAATAGTGTGTGCAGATGTCTAGGTATCGTAGCAATAGAGTTCTAATGCTTCTTAAAACGCGATATCGCATCTCATTTCTATGTTTCATGGTAAGATATTATATGCTTTGCGAAGTGTTATGTATTCCTCATCTACACTTCAAATGAATGTAAATGCGACACTTCCTTGCAAGGAAATAGCATCTGCAGATGTCTACGTATCGTAGCAATAGAGTTCTTATGATTCTTAAAACGCGATATCGCATCTCATTTCTATGTTTCACGGTAAGATATAATATGATTTGCGAAGTGTTATGTATTCCTCGTCTACACTTCAAATGAATGTAAATGCGACACTTCCTTGCAAGGAAATAGCGTTTGCAGATGTCTACGTATCGAAGCAATAGTGTTCAAATTCTTCTTAAAAAGAGATATTGCATCACATATCTATGTTTCATGAGAAGATATATTATTCATTGCTAAGTGTTATGCATTCTACGTCTACGATTCAAATGAACGTAAATGCGACACTTCCTTGCTAGGAAATAGCGTCCGCAGACGTCTAGGTATCGTAGCAATAGAGTTCTAATGATTCTTAAAACGCGATATCGCATCTCATTTCTATGTTTCATGGTAAGATATTATATGGTTTGCGAAGTGTTATGTATTCCTCGTCTACACTTCAAATGAATGTAAATGCGACACTTCCTTGCAAGGAAATAGCGTCTGCAGATGTCTACGTATCGTAGCAATAGAATTCTTATGATTCTTAAAACGCGATATCGCATCTCATTTCTATGTTTCACGGTAAGATATAATATGATTTGCGAAGTGTTATGTATTCCTCGTCTACACTTCAAATGAATGTAAATGCGACACTTCCTTGCAAGGAAATAGCGTTTGCAGATGTCTACGTATCGAAGCAATAGTGTTCAAATGCTTCTTAAAAAGAGATATTGCATCACATATCTATGTTTCATGATAAGATATATTATTCACTGCGAAGTGTTATGCATTCTACGTCTACGATTCAAATGAACGTAAATGCGACACTTCCATGCTAGGAAATAGCGTCTGCAGATGTCTAGGTATCGTAGCAATAGAGTTCTAATGCTTCTAAAAACCCGATATCGCATCTCATTTCTATGTTTCATGGTAAGATATTACATGATTTGCGAAGTGTTATGTATTCCTCGTCTACACTTCAAACGAATGTAAATGCGACACTTCCTTGCAAGGAAATAGCGTCTGCAGATGTCTACGTATCGTAGCAATAGATTTCTAATGCTTCTTAAAACGCGATATCGCATCTCATTTCTATGTTTCACTGTAAGATATAATATGGTTTGCGAAGTGTCATGTATTCCTCGTCTACACTTCAAATGAATGTAAATGCGACACTTCCTTGCAAGGAAATAGCGTTTGCAGATGTCTATCTATCGTAGCAATAGGGTTCTAATGCTTCTTGAAACGCGATATCGCATCTCATTTCTATGTTTCATGGTAAGATATAATATGATTTGCGAAGTGTTATGTATTCCTCGTCTACACTTCAAATGAATGTAAATGCGACACTTCCTTGCAAGGAAATAGCGTTTGCAGATGTCTACGTATCGTAGCAAAAGAGTTCATATGATTCTTAAAACGCGATATCGCATCTCATTTCTATGTTTCATGGTAGGATGTAAAATTATTTGCGAAGTGTTATGTATTCCTCGCCTACACTTCAAGTGAATGTAAATGCGACACTTCCTTGCAAGGAAGTAGCGATTGCAGATGTCTACGTATCGAAGAAATAGAGTTCAAATGCTTCTTAAAACGAGATATTGCATTTTATATCTATGTTTCATGATAAGATATAATATACATTGCGAAGTGTTATGCATTCCTCGTCTACGATTCAAATGAATGTAAATGCGACACTTCCTTGCAAGGAAATAGCGTTTGCAAATGTCTACGTATCGTAGCAATAGAGTTCTTATGATTCTTAAAACGCGATATCGCATCTCATTTCTATGTTTCATGGTAAGATATAATATGATTTGCGAAGTGTCATGTATTCCGTGTCTACGCTTCAAATGAATGTAAATGCGACACTTCCTCGCTAGGAAATAGCGTTTGAAGATGTCTACGTATCGTAGCAATAGAGTTCATATGATTCTTAAAACGCGATATCGCATCTCATTTCTATGTTTCATGGTAAGATATAACATGATTTGCGAAGTGTCATGTATTCCTCGTCTACACTTCAAATGAAAGTAAATGCGACACTTCCTCGCTAGGAAATAGCGTTTGCAGATGTCTACGTATCGTAGCAATAGAGTTCATATGATTCTTAAAACGCGATATCGCATCTCATTTCTATGTTTCACTGTAAGATGTAACATGATTTAGGAAGTGTTATGTATTCCTCGTCTACACTTCAAATGAATGTGAATGCGATACTTCCTCGCTAGGAAATAGCGTTTACAGATGTCTACGTACCGTAGCAATAGAGTTCATATGATTCTTAAAACGCGATAACGCATCTCATTTCTATGTTTCATGGTAAGATATAACATGATTTGCGAAGTGTTATGTGTTCCTCGTCTACGCTTCAAATGAATGTGAATGCGATACTTCCTCGCTAGGAAATAGCGTTTGCAGATGTCTAGGTATCGTAGCAATAGAGTTCTAATGCTTCTTAAAACGCGATATCGCATCTCATTTCTATGTTTCATGGTAAGATATTATATGCTTTGCGAAGTGTTATGTATTCCTCGTCTACACTTCAAATGAATGTAAATGCGACACTTCCTTGCAAGGAAATAGCATCTGCAGATGTCTACGTATCGTAGCAATAGAGTTCTTATGATTCTTAAAACGCGATATCGCATCTCATTTCTATGTTTCACGGTAAGATATAATATGATTTGCGAAGTGTTATGTATTCCTCGTCTACACTTCAAATGAATGTAAATGCGACACTTCCTTGCAAGGAAATAGCGTTTGCAGATGTCTACGTATCGAAGCAATAGTGTTCAAATTCTTCTTAAAAAGAGATATTGCATCACATATCTATGTTTCATGAGAAGATATATTATTCATTGCGAAGTGTTATGCATTCTGCGTCTACGATTCAAATGAACGTAAATGCGACACTTCCTTGCTAGGAAATAGCGTCTGCAGATGTCTAGGTATCATAGCAATAGAGTTCTAATGCTTCATAAACGCGATATCGCATCTCATTTTGTATGTTTCATGGTAAGATATAATATGATTTGCGAAGTGTTATGTATTCCTCGTCTACACTTCATATGAATGTTAATGCGACACTTCCTTGCAAGGAAAGTGCGTTTGCAGATGTCTATGTATCGTAGCAATAGAGTTCTTATGATTCTTAAAACGCGATATCGCATCTCATTTCTATGTTTCATGGTAAGATATAATATGATTTGCGTAGTGTTATGTATTCCTCGTCTACACTTCAAATGAATGTAAATGCGACACTTCCTTGCAAGGAAATAGCGTTTGCAGATGTCTACGTATCGAAGCAATAGTGTTCAAATGCTTCTTAAAAAGAGATATTGCATCACATATCTATGTTTCATGATAAGATACATTATTCATTGCGAAGTGTTATGCATTCTACGTCTACGATTCAAATGAACGTAAATGCGACACTTCCATGCTAGGAAATAGCGTCTGCAGATGTCTAGGTATCGTAGCAATAGAGTTCTAATGCTTCTTAAAACCCGATATCGCATCTCATTTCTATGTTTCATGGTAAGATATTACATGATTTGCGAAGTGTTATGTATTCCTCGTCTACACTTCAAACGAATGTAAATGCGACACTTCCTTGCAAGGAAATAGCGTCTGCAGATGTCTACGTATCGTAGCAATAGAGTTCTTATGATTCTTAAAACGCGATATCGCATCTCATTTCTATGTTTCATGGTAAGATATAATATGATTTGCGAAGTGTTATGTATTCCTCGTCTACACTTCAAATGAATGTAAATGCGACACTTCCTTTCAAGGAAATAGCGTTTGCAGATGTCTACCTATCGTGGAAGTAGAGTTCTAATGCTTCTTAAAACGCGATATCGCATCTCATTTCTATGTTTCATGTTAAGATATAATATGATTTGCGAAGTGTCATGTATTCCTCGTCTACACTTCAAATGAATGTAAATGCGACACTTCCTTGCAAGGTAATAGCGTTTACAGATGTCTACGTATCGAAGCAATAGTGTTCAAATGCTTCTTAAAACGATATATTGCATCACATATCTATGTTTCATGATAAGATATATTATTCATTGTGAAGTGTTATGCATTCTGCGTCTACGATTCAAGTGAACGTAAATGCGACACTTCCTTGCTAGGATATAGCGTCTGCAGATGTCTAGGTATCGTAGCAATAGAGTTCTAATGCTTCATAAAAGCGATATCGCATCTCACTTCTATGTTTCATGGTAAGATATTATATGATTTGAGAAGTGTTATGTATTCCTCGTCTACACTTCAAATGAATGTAAATGCGACACTTCCTCGCAAGGAAATAGCGATTGCAGATGTCTACCTATCGTAGCAGTAGAGTTCTAATGCTTCTTAAAACGCGATATCGCATCTCATTTCTATGTTTCATGATAAGATATAATATGATTTGCGAAGTGTTATGTATTCCTCGTCTACACTTCAAATGAATGTAAATGCGACACTTCCCTGCAAAGAAATAGCGTTTGCAGATGTCTACGTATCGTAGCAATAGATTTCTAATGCTTCTTAAAACGCGATATCGCATCTCATTTCTATGTTTCATGGTAAGATATAATATGATTTGCGAAATGTTATGTATTCCTCGTCTACACTTCAAATGAATGTAAATGCGACACTTCCTTGCAAGGAAATAGCGTTTGCAGATGTCTACGTATCGAAGCAATAGTGTTCAAATTGTTCTTAAAAAGAGATATTGCATCACATATCTATGTTTCATGATAAGATATATTATTCATTGCGAAGTGTTATGCATTCTACGTCTACGATTCAAATGAACGTAAATGCGACACTTCCTTGCTAGGAAATAGCGTCCGCAGACGTCTAGGTATCGTAGCAATAGAGTTCTAATGCTTCTTAAAACGCGATATCGCATCTCATTTCTATGTTTCATGGTAAGATATTATATGGTTTGCGAAGTGTTTTGTATTCCTCGTCTACACTTCAAATGAATGTAAATGCGACACTTCCTTGCAAGGAAATAGCGTCTGCAGATGTCTACCTATCGTAGCAGTAGAGTTCTAATGCTTCTTAAAACGCGATATCGCATCTCATTTCTATGTTTCACTGTAAGATATAATATGGTTTGCGAAGTGTCATGTATTCCTCGTCTACACTTCAAATGAATGTAAATGCGACACTTCCTTGCAAGGAAATAGCGTTTGCAGATGTCTACCTATCGTAGCAATAGAGTTCTATTGCTTCTTAAAACGCGATATCGCATCTCATTTCTATGTTTCATGGTAAGATATAATATGATTTGCGAAGTGTTATGTATTCCTCGTCTACACTTCAAATGAATGTAAATGCGACACTTCCTTGCAAGGAAATAGCGTTTGCAGATGTCTACGTATCGAAGCAATAGTGTTCAAATGCTTCTTAAAAAGAGATATTGCATCACATATCTATGTTTCATGATAAGATATATTATTCATTGAGAAGTGTTATGCATTCTACGTCTACGATTCAAATGAACGTAAATGCGACACTTCCTTGCTAGGAAATAGCGTCTGCAGATGTCTAGGTATCGTAGCAATAGAGTTCTAATGCTTCTTAAAACGCGATATCGCATCTCATTTCTATGTTTCATGGTAAGAGATTATATGATTTGCGAAGTGTTATGTATTCCTCGTCTACACTTCAAATGAATGTAAATGCGACACTTCCTTGCAAGGAAATAGCGTCTGCAGATGTCTACGTATCGTAGCAATGGAGTTCATATGATTCTTAAAACGCGATATCGCATCCCATTTCTATGTTTCATGGTAAGATATAATATGATTTGCGAAGTGTTATGTATTCCTCGTCTACACTTCATATGAATGTTAATGCGACACTTCCTTGTAAGGATAGTGCGTTTGCAGATGTCTACGTATCGTAGCAATAGAGTTCTTATGATTCTTAAAACGCGATATCGCATCTCATTTCTATGTTTCATGGTAAGATATAATATGATTTGCGTAGTGTTATGTGCTCCTCGTCTACACTTCAAATGAATGTAAATGCGACACTTCCTCGCAAGGAAATAGCGTTTGCAGATGTCTACCTATCGTAGCAGTAGAGTTCTAATGCTTCTTAAAAAGAGATATTGCATCACATATCTATGTTTCATGATAAGATATATTATTCATTGCGAAGTGTTATGCATTCTACGTCTACGATTCAAATGAACGTAAATGCGACACTTCCTTGCTAGGAAATAGTGTGTGCAGATGTCTAGGTATCGTAGCAATAGAGTTCTAATGCTTCTTAAAACGCGATATCGCATCTCATTTCTATGTTTCATGGTAAGATATTATATGCTTTGCGAAGTGTTATGTATTCCTCATCTACACTTCAAATGAATGTAAATGCGACACTTCCTTGCAAGGAAATAGCATCTGCAGATGTCTACGTATCGTAGCAATAGAGTTCTTATGATTCTTAAAACGCGATATCGCATCTCATTTCTATGTTTCACGGTAAGATATAATATGATTTGCGAAGTGTTATGTATTCCTCGTCTACACTTCAAATGAATGTAAATGCGACACTTCCTTGCAAGGAAATAGCGTTTGCAGATGTCTACGTATCGAAGCAATAGTGTTCAAATTCTTCTTAAAAAGAGATATTGCATCACATATCTATGTTTCATGAGAAGATATATTATTCATTGCTAAGTGTTATGCATTCTACGTCTACGATTCAAATGAACGTAAATGCGACACTTCCTTGCTAGGAAATAGCGTCCGCAGACGTCTAGGTATCGTAGCAATAGAGTTCTAATGATTCTTAAAACGCGATATCGCATCTCATTTCTATGTTTCATGGTAAGATATTATATGGTTTGCGAAGTGTTATGTATTCCTCGTCTACACTTCAAATGAATGTAAATGCGACACTTCCTTGCAAGGAAATAGCGTCTGCAGATGTCTACGTATCGTAGCAATAGAATTCTTATGATTCTTAAAACGCGATATCGCATCTCATTTCTATGTTTCACGGTAAGATATAATATGATTTGCGAAGTGTTATGTATTCCTCGTCTACACTTCAAATGAATGTAAATGCGACACTTCCTTGCCAGGAAATAGCGATTGCAGATGTCTACGTATCGAAGCAATAGAGTTCAAATGCTTCTTAAAACGAGATATTGCATCTCATATCTATGTTTCATGATAAGATATAATATTCATTGCGAAGTATTATGCATTCCTCGTCTACACTTCAAATGAATGTGAATGCGATACTTCCTCGCTAGGAAATAGCGTTTGCAGATATCTACGTATCGTAGCAATAGATTTCTAATGCTTCTTAAAACGCGATATCGCATCTCATTTCTATGTTTCACTGTAAGATATAATATGGTTTGCGAAGTGTCATGTATTCCTCGTCTACACTTCAAATGAATATAAATGCGACACTTCCTTGCAAGGAAATAGCGTTTGCAGATGTCTACCTATCGTAGCAATAGAGTTCTAATGCTTCTTAAAACGCAATATCGCATCTCATTTCTATGTTTCATGGTAAGATATAATATGATTTGCGAAGTGTTATGTATTCCTCGTCTACACTTCAAATGAATGTAAATGCGACACTTCCTTGCAAGGAAATAGCGTTTGCAGATGTCTACCTATCGTAGCAATAGAGTTCTAATGCTTCTTAAAACGCAATATCGCATCTCATTTCTATGTTTCATGGTAAGATATAATATGATTTGCGAAGTGTTATGTATTCCTCGTCTACACTTCAAATGAATGTAAATGCGACACTTCCTTGCAAGGTAATAGCGTTTGCAGATGTCTACGTATCGAAGCAATAGAGTTCAAATGCTTCTTAAAACGAGATATTGCATCACATATCTATGTTTCATGATAAGATATATTATTCATTGCGAAGTGTTATGCATTCTGCGTCTACGATTCAAATGAACGTAAATGCGACACTTCCTTGCTAGGAATTAGCATCTGCAGATGTCTAGGTATCGTAGCAATAGAGTTCTAATGCTTCATAAACGCGATATCGCATCTCATTTTGTATGTTTCATGGTAAGATATAATATGATTTGCGAAGTGTTATGTATTCCTCGTCTACACTTCATATGAATGTTAATGCGACACTTCCTTGCAAGGAAAGTGCGTTTGCAGATGTCTATGTATCGTAGCAATAGAGTTCTAATGATTCTTAAAACGCGATATCGCATCTCATTTCTATGTTTCATGGTAAGATATAGTATGATTTGCGTAGTGTTATGTGCTCCTCGTCTACACTTCAAATGAATGTAAATGCGACACTCCCTTGAAAGGAAATAGCGTCTGCAGATGTCTAGGTATCGTAGCGATAGAGTTCTAATGCTTCTCAAAACGCAATATCGCATCTCATTTCTATGTTTCATCGTAAGATATAATATGATTTGCGAACTGTTATGTATTCCTCGTCTACACTTCAAATGAATGTAAATGCGACACTTCCTTGCAAGGAAATAGCGTTTGCTGATGTCTACGTATCGAAGCAATAGTGTTCAAATGCTTCTTAAAAAGAGATATTGCATCACATATCTATGTTTCATGATAAGATATATTATTCATTGAGAAGTGTTATGCATTCTACGTCTACGATTCAAATGAACGTAAATGCGACACTTCCTTGCTAGGAAATAGCGTCTGCAGATGTCTAGGTATCGTAGCAATAGAGTTCTAATGCTTCTTAAAACGCGATATCGCATCTCATTTCTATGTTTCATGGTAAGATATTATATGATTTGCGAAGTGTTATGTATTCCTCGTCTACACTTCAAATGAATGTAAATGCGACACTTCCTTGCAAGGAAATAGCGTCTGCAGATGTCTACGTATCGTAGCAATGGAGTTCATATGATTCTTAAAACGCGATATCGCATCCCATTTCTATGTTTCATGGTAAGATATAATATGATTTGCGAAGTGTTATGTATTCCTCATCTACACTTCATATGAATGTTAATGCGACACTTCCTTGCAAGGATAGTGCGTTTGCAGATGTCTACGTATCGTAGCAATAGAGTTCTTATGATTCTTAAAACGCGATATCGCATCTCATTTCTATGTTTCATGGTAAGATATAATATGATTTGCGTAGTGTTATGTGCTCCTCGTCTACACTT
Source organism: Xylocopa sonorina (assembly GCF_050948175.1). NCBI lineage: Eukaryota > Metazoa > Arthropoda > Insecta > Hymenoptera > Apidae > Xylocopa > Xylocopa sonorina. The sequence continues at coordinate 86,015 of NW_027490450.1, forward strand.
CAAATGAATGTAAATGCGACACTTCCTCGCAAGGAAATAGCGTTTGCAGATGTCTACCTATCGTAGCAGTAGAGTTCTAATGCTTCTTAAAAAGAGATATTGCATCACATATCTATGTTTCATGATAAGATATATTATTCATTGCGAAGTGTTATGCATTCTACGTCTACGATTCAAATGAACGTAAATGCGACACTTCCTTGCTAGGAAATAGTGTGTGCAGATGTCTAGGTATCGTAGCAATAGAGTTCTAATGCTTCTTAAAACGCGATATCGCATCTCATTTCTATGTTTCATGGTAAGATATTATATGCTTTGCGAAGTGTTATGTATTCCTCGTCTACACTTCAAATGAATGTAAATGCGACACTTCCTTGCAAGGAAATAGCATCTGCAGATGTCTACGTATCGTAGCAATAGAGTTCTTATGATTCTTAAAACGCGATATCGCATCTCATTTCTATGTTTCACGGTAAGATATAATATGATTTGCGAAGTGTTATGTATTCCTCGTCTACACTTCAAATGAATGTAAATGCGACACTTCCTTGCAAGGAAATAGCGTTTGCAGATGTCTACCTATCGTAGCAGTAGAGTTCTAATGCTTCTTAAAACGCGATATCGCATCTCATTTCTATGTTTCATGTTAAGATATAATATGATTTGCGAAGTGTCATGTATTCCGCGTCTACACTTCAAATGAATGTAAATGCGACACTTCCTTGCTAGGAAATAGCGTCTACAGATGTCTAGGTATCGTAGCAATAGTGTTCAAATGCTTCTTAAAACGAGATATTGCATCTCATATCTGTGTTTCATGATAAGATATAATATTCATTGCGAAGTGTCATGTATACCTCGTATTCACTTTAAAAGAATGTAAATACGACACTTACATGCTAGGAAATAGCGTTTGCAGATGTCTATGTATCGAAGCAATAGAGTTCTAATGCTTCTTAAAACGAGATGTCGCATTTCATTTCTATGTTTCGTGATAATATATAATATACATTGTGGATTGTTATGTATACCTCGTATTCACTTCAAAAGAATGTAAATGCGACACTTCCCTGCTAGGAAATATTGTTTGCAGATGTCTACGTATTGTAGCAATAGAGTTCTAATGCTTCTTAAAACGAGATGTCGCATTTCATTTCTATGTTTCGTGATAATATATAATATACATTGTGGATTGTTATGTATACCTCGTATTCACTTCAAAAGAATGTAAATGTGACACTTCCCTGCTAGGAAATATTGTTTGCAGATGTCTACGTATAGTAGCAATACAGTTCCAATGCTTCTTAAAACGCGATATCGCATCTCATTTCTATGTTTCATGGTAAGATATTATATGCTTTGCGAAGTGTTATGTATTCCTCGTCTACACTTCAAATGAATGTAAATGCGACACTTCCTTGCAAGGAAATAGCGTCTGCAGATGTCTACGTATCGTAGCAATAGAGTTCTTATGATTCTTAAAACGCGATATCGCATCTCATTTCTATGTTTCACGGTAAGATATAATATGATTTGCGAAGTGTTATGTATTCCTCGTCTACACTTCAAATGAATGTAAATGCGACACTTCCTTGCAAGGAAATAGCGTTTGCAGATGTCTACCTATCGTAGCAGTAGAGTTCTAATGCTTCTTAAAACGCGATATCGCATCTCATTTCTATGTTTCATGTTAAGATATAATATGATTTGCGAAGTGTCATGTATTCCTCGTCTACACTTCAAATGAATGTAAATGCGACACTTCCTTGCTAGGAAATAGCGTCTACAGATGTCTAGGTATCGTAGCAATAGTGTTCAAATGCTTCTTAAAACGAGATATTGCATCTCATATCTATGTTTCATGATAAGATATAATATTCATTGCGAAGTGTCATGTATACCTCGTATTCACTTCAAAAGAATGTAAATACGACACTTACATGCTAGGAAATAGCGTTTGCAGATGTCTATGTATCGAAGCAATAGAGTTCTAATGCTTCTTAAAACGAGATGTCGCATTTCATTTCTATGTTTCGTGATAATATATAATATACATTGTGGATTGTTATGTATACCTCGTATTCACTTCAAAAGAATGTAAATGCGACACTTCCCTGCTAGGAAATATTGTTTGCAGATGTCTACGTATTGTAGCAATAGAGTTCTAATGCTTCTTAAAACGAGATGTCGCATTTCATTTCTATGTTTCGTGATAAGATATAATATTCATTGCGAAGTGTCATATATACCTCGTATTCACTCCAAATGAATGTAAATGCGACACTTCCTTCCTAGGAAATAGCGTTTGCAGATGTTTACGTACCGAAACAATAGAGCACTAATGCTTCTTAAAACGACATGTTGCATCTCATTTTTATGTTTCATGGTAAGATATAGTATTCATTGCGAAGTGTCATGTATACCTCGCATTCACTTCAACAGAATGTAAATGCGACACTTCCTTGCTAGGAAATAGCGTATGCAGATGGGTACGTATCGTAGCAATAGATTTCTAACGCTTCTTGAAACGCGATATCACATCTCATTCATATGTTTCATGATAAGATATAATGTTCATTGCGATGTGACATGTATACCTCACATTCACTACAAAAGAATGTAGATGCGACACTTCCTTGCAAGGAAATAGCGTTTTCCGATGTCTACGTATCGAAGCTATAGAGTTCTAATGCTACTTATAACGTGATGTCTCATCTCAATTCTATGTTCCATGATAAGATATAATATTCATTACGATGTGTCATGTATACCTCGTATTCAGTTCAAATGAATGTAAATGCGACACTTCCTTGCTAGGAAATAGCGTTTCCAGATGTCTACGTATCGTAGCAGCAGAGTTCTAACGCTTCTTAAAACGAGATGTCGCATATCATTTCTATGTTTTATGATGCGATATAGTATTCATTGCGGAGTGTCATGTATACCACGTAACCACTTCGAAAGTATGTAAATGCGACACTTCCTCGCTAGGAAATAGCATTTCCAGATGTCTACGTATCGTAGCAGTAGAGTTCTAACGCTTCTTAAAACGAGATGTCGCATATCATTTCTATGTTTCATGATAAAAAATAATATTCATTGCGGAGTGTCATGTATACCTCGTAAGCACTTCAAAAGTATGTAAATGCGACACTTCCTTGCTAGGAAATAGCGTTTGCAGATGTCTACGTATCGAAGCAACAAGGTTCTACTGCTTTCTAAATCGCGATATCGCATTACACTTCTATGTTTCGTCATAAGGTATAATATGCATTGCCCAGTGTCAATTATACCACGCATACACTTCAAATGAATGTAAATGCGGTCCTTCCTTGCTAGGAAATAGTGTTTGCAGATGTCTCCATATCGAAGCAATAGAGTTCTAATGCTTCTCAAAACGCGATATCGCATTTCATTTCTATGTTTCATGATAAGATATAATATTCATTGCGATGTGTCACTTATATCTCGCATACACTACAAATGAATGTAAATGCGGTACTTCCTTGCTAGGAAATAGCGTTTTCAGATGTCTACGCATCGAAACAATAGAGTTTTAATGTTTCTTAAAACGAGATGTCGCACCTCACTTCTATGTTTCATGATAAAAAATAATATTCATTGCGAAGAGCCATGTATAACTGGTATTCACTTCAAAATTATGTTACTGTGACAGTCCTTGCTAGGGAATAGCGTTTGCAGATGTCTACTTATCGAAACAATAGTGTTTTAATGCTTCTTAAAACGAGATGTCGCATCTCACTCCTATGTTTCATGATAAGAAATAATATTCATTGCGAAATGTCATGTATACCTGGTGTTCACTTCAAATGAATATCAAGGCGACACTTCCTTGGTAGGAAATAGCGTTTGCAGATGGGTACGTATCGTAGCAATAGATTTCTAACTCTTCTTGAAACGCGATATCACATCTCATTTATATGTTTCATGATAAGATATAATGTTCATTGCGATGTGACATGTATACCTCACATTCACTACAAAAGAATGTAGATGCGACACTTCCTTGCTAGGAAATAGCGTTTTCAGATGTCTACGTATCGAAGCTATAGAGTTCTAATGCTACTTATAACGCGATGTCTCATCTCAATTCTATGTTCCATGATAAGATATAATATTCATTACGAAGTGTCCTGTATACCTCGTATTCACTTCAAATGAATGTAAATGCGACACTTCCTTGCTAGGAAATAGCGTTTCCAGATGTCTACGTATCGTAGCAATAGAGTTTTAACGCTTCTTAAAACGAAATGTCGCATATCATTTCTATGTTTCATGAGACGATATAATATTCATTGCGGAGTGTCATGTATACCTCGTAACCACTTCAAAAGTATGTAAATGCGACACTTCCTCGCTAGGAAATAGCGTTTGCAGATGTCTACGTATCGAAGCAATAAGGTTCAACTGCTTTCTAAATCGCGATATCGCATTTCACTTCTATGTTCCGTGATAAGGTATAATATTCATTGCCCAGTGTCAATTATACCTCGCATACACTTCAAATGAATGCAAATGCGGTCCTTCCTTGCTAGGAAATAGTGTTTGCAGATGTCTCCGTATCGAAGCAATAGATTTCTAATGCTTCTTAAAACGCGATATCGCATTTCATTTCTATGTTTCATGATAAGATATAATATTCATTGCGATGTGTCACTTATATCTCGCATACACTTCAAATGAATGTAAATGCGACACTTCCTTGCTAGGAAATAGCGTTTTCAGATGTCTACGCATCGAAACAATAGAGTTTTAATGTTTCTTAAAACGAGATGTCGCACCTCACTTCTATGTTTCATGATAAAAAATAATATTCATTGCGAAGAGCCATGTATAACTGGTATTCACTTCAAAATTATGTTACTGTGACAGTCCTTGCTAGGGAATAGCGTTTGCAGATGTCTACTTATCGAAACAATAGTGTTTTAATGCTTCTTAAAACGAGATGTCGCATCTCACTCCTATGTTTCATGATAAGAAATAATGTTCATTGCGATGTGTCATGTATACCTCGTATTCACTTCAAAAGAATGTAAATGCGACACTTCCTTGCCAGGAAATAGCGTTTGCAGATTTCCACATATCGCAGGAATGGTGTTCTAATGCTTCTCAAAACGCGATATCGCATCTCATTTCTATCGTTTATGATAAGATATGATATTCATTGCGAAGTGTCACTTAAACCTCGCATACACCTCAAATGAATGTAAATGCGACACTTCCTTCCTAGGAAATAGCGTTTGCAGATGTCTACGTATCGTACCAATAGTGTTCTAATGCTTCTTGAAACGCGATATCGCATCTCATTTCTATGTTTCGTGACAAGATATAATATTCGTTGAGGAGTGTTATGTATACCTCGTATTCGCCTCAAAAGAATGTAAGTGGGACACTTCCTTGCTATGAAATATCGTTTGCAGAAGTCTATGTATCGTAGCAATAGAGTCCTAATGCTTCTTAAAACGAGATGTCGCATTTCATTTCTATGTTTCGTGATAAGATATAATATTCATTGCGAAGTGTCATGTATGCCTCGTATTCACTTCTAAAGAATGTAAATGTGACACTTCCTTGCTAGGAAATAGCGTTTGCAGATGTCTACGTATCGTAGCAATGGAGTTCTAATGCTACTGAAATAGCGACATCACATCTCATTTCCATGTTTCGTGATAGGGTATAATATTCATGGGAAGTGTCATGTATACCTCGTATTCACTTCAAAAGAAAATAAATGCGACGTTTCCGTCCTAGGAAATAGCGTTCGCAGATGTCTATGCATCGCAGCAATGGAGTCCTAATGCTTCTTCAAAGGAGATGTCGCATTTCATTTCTATGTTTCGTGATAGGATATAATATTCATTGCGAAGTGTCACGTATACCTCGTATTCGCTTCAAAAGAATGAAAATGCGACACTTCCTTTATATTAAATAGCGTTTGCAGATGTCTCCGTATCGAAGCAATAGAGTTCCAATGCTTCTCTAAACGCGATATCGCATCTCATTTCTATGTTTCATGGTAAGATATAATATTAACTGCAAAGTGTCATATATACCTCGCATACACTTCAAACGAATGTAAATGAGACATTTCCTTGCTAGGAAATAGCGTTTTCAGTTGTCTACGTATCGTAGCAATAAAGTTCAAATGCTTCTTACATCGCGATATCGCATCTCATTTCTATGCTTCATGATGAGATATAATATTCATTGCGAAGTGTCATGTATGCCTCGTATTCACTTCAAATGAAAGTAAATGCTACACTTCCTTGCAGGGAAATAGCGTTTCGAGATGTCTACGTATCGAAGCGTTGGAGTTCTAATGCTTCTTAAAACGCGACATCGCACCTTTCTTCGATGTTTCATGATAAGATATAACATTCATTGCGAAGTATTATGTATACTTCGTCTATACTCTGAATGAAAGTAAATGCCACATTTCCTTGCTGGGAAATATTCCACCATTGCTTCGATACGTGGACAACAGGAAACGCATTTCCTAAGATGGACGTGTGCAATTTACATTCTTTTGAAGTGTACACGACGTATACATAACACTTTGCAATGAACATTATATCTTATCATGCAACATAGAAATGAGATGCTATATCGCGTTTTAAAAAGCATTAGAACACTAATGCTCCGATATGTAGACATCTGGGAACGCTATTTCCTAGCAAGGATGTGTGACATTAACATTCATTTGAAGTGTGGACGAGGTATACATAACACTTCGCAATGAATATCATATCTTATCAAGAAATATAGAACTGAGGTGCGACATCGCGGTTAAGGAAGCATTAGAACTCTATTGCATCGATACGTAGACATCTGCAAACGCTATTTCCTCTCATGGAAGTGTCGGATTTACATTCTTTTGAAGTGAATACAAGATATACATGACACTTCGCAAAGAATATTATATCTTTTCATGAAACATAGGAATGAGGTGCTATATCGCGTTTTGAGAAGCATTAGAACTCTATTGCTACGATACGTAGACATCTGCAGACTCTATTTCCTAGCAAGGAAGTGTCGCATTTGCATTCTTTTGAAGTGAATACGAGGTATACATAACTCTCCACAATGAAAATTATATCCTATCACGAAACATAGAAATGAAATGCGACATCCCGTTTTAGAAGCATTAGTACTCTATTGGTGTGGTACATAGACCTCTGCAAACAATATTTCCTAGCATGTAAGTGTCGCATTTACTTTCATTTGAAGTGAGTACGAGGTATGCAAGACACTTCGCAATGAATATTATATCTTATCATGAAACATAGAAGTGAGATGCGATGTCGCGTTTTAGGAAGCATAAGAACTATATTGCTACGATACGTAGACATCTGCGAACGCTATTTCCTAGCATGGAAGTGTCGCATTTACATTCTTTTGAAGTGAATACAAGATATACATGACACTTCGCAAAGAATATTATATCTTATCATGAAACATAGGAATGAGGTGCTATATCGCGTTTTGAGAAGCATTAGAACTCTATTGCTACGATACGTAGACATCTGCAGACGCTATTTCCTAGCATGGAAGTGTCGCATTTACATTCTTTTGAAGTGAATACTAGGTATACATGGCACTTCGCAACGAGTATTATATCTTATAGCGAAACATAGGAATGAGATGCGATATCGCGTTTTGAGAAGCATTAGAACTTTATGGCTAATATACGTAGACATCTGCAAACGTTATTTCCTGGAATGGAAGTGTCGCATTTACATTCTTTTGAAGTGAATACGAGGTATACATGACACTTCGCAATGAATATTATATCTTATCATGAAACATAGAAGTGAGATGCGACATCCCGTTTAAGAAGCACTAGAACTCTATTGCTACTATACGTAGTCGTCTGGAAACGCTATTTCCTAGCAAGGAAGTGTCGCATTTACATTCTTTTGAAGTGAATACGAGGTATACATGACACTTCGCAATGAATATTATATCTTATGATGAAACATAGAAGTGAGATGCGATATCGCATTTTAAGAAGCGTTAGAACTCTATTGCTACGATACGTAGACATCTGCAAACGCTATTTCCTAGCATGCAAGTGTCGCACTTACATTCTTTTGAAGTGAATACGAGGTATACATAACACTCCACAATGAATATTATCTCTTATCACGAAACATAGAAATGAAATGCTACATCTCGTTTTAAGAAGCATTAGAACTCCCTTGCTACGATACGTAGACATCTGCAAACGCTATTTCCTAGCATGGAAGTGTCGCATTTACATTCTTTTGAAGTGAATACGAGATATACATCACACTTCGCAATGAATATTATATCTTATCATGAAACATAGGTATGAGATGCTATATCGCGTTTTGAGAAGCATTAGAACTCTATTGCTAATACGCGTAGACATCTGCAAGCTCTATTTCCTAGCAAGGAAATTTCGCACTTACATTCCGCTGATGTGAATACGAGGTATACATAACATTACACAATGAATATTATATCTTATTACGAAACATAGAAATGAAATACGACATCTCGTTTTAAGAATCATTAGTACTCTATTGCTGTGATACGTAGACATCTGCAAACAATATTTCCTAGCAAGGAAGTGTCGCATTTACATTCTTGTGAAGTGAAATTGAGGTATACATGACACTTTGCAATGAATATTATATCTTATCATGGAACATAGAAGTGAGATGCGATATCGCGTCCTAAGAAGCGTTAGAACCCTATTGCTACGATACGTAGACATCTGCAAACGCTACTTCCTAGCATGGAAGTGTCGCATTTACATTCTTTTGAAGTGAATACGATGTATACATGACACTTCGCAATGAATATTATTTCTTATCATGAAACATAGAAGTGAGGTGCGATATCGCGTTCTAAGAAACATTAGAACTCCATTGCTACGATACGTAGACATCTGCAAAGGCTATTTCCTAGCATGGAAGGGTCGCATTTACATTCTTTTGAAGTGAGTACGAGGTATACATAACACTCCATAATGAATATTATATCTTATCATGAAACATAGCAGTGAGAAGCGATATCGCGTTTTAAGAAGCATTAGAACTCTATTGCTGCGATACGTAGACATCTGCAAACGCTATTACCTAGCATGGAAGTGTCGCATTTACATTCTTTTGAAGTGAATACGAAATATACATGACACTTCGCAATGAATATTATAGCTTATCATGTAACATACGAATGAGGTGCTATATCGCGTTTTGAGAAGCATTAGAACTCTATTGCTATTATACGTAGACATCAGCAAACTCTATTTCCTAGCAAGGAAATTTCGCACTTACATTCCACTGAAGCGAATACGAGGTATACATAACATTACACAATGAATATTATATCTTATTACGAAACATAGAAATGAAATACGACATCTCGTTTCAAGAATCATTAGTACTCTATTGCTGTGATACGTAGACATCTGCAAACAATATTTCCTAGCAAGGAAGTGTCGCATTTACATTCTTTTGAAGTGAATACGAGGTATACATGACACTTCGTAATGAATATTATACCTTATCATAAAACATAGAAGAGAGGTGCGATATCGCATTTTAGGGAGCATTAGAACTCTATTGCTGCGATACGTAGACATCTGCAATCGCTATTTCCTAGCATGGAAGTGTCGCATTTACATTCTTTTGAAGTGAATACGAGATATACATGACACTTCGCAATGAATATTATATCTTATCATGAGACATAGTAATGAGGTGCGATATCGCATTCTAAGAAGCATTAGAACTCTATTGCTACGATACGTAGACATCTGCAAACGCTATTTCCTAGCAAGGAAGTGTCGTATTTACATTCTTGTGAAGTAAAATCGAGGTATACATGACACTTCGCACTGAATATTATATCTTATCATGAAACATAGAAGAGAGGTGCGATATCGCATTTTAGGGAGCATTAGAACTCTATTGCTGTGATACGTAGACATCTGCAAACAATATTTCCTAGCAAGGAAGTGTCGCATTTACATTCTTGTGAAGTGAAATCGAGGTATACATGACACTTCGCAATGAATATTATATCTTATCATGGAACATAGAAGTGAGATGCGATATCGCGTTCTAAGAAGCATTAGAACTCTATTCCTACGATGCGTGGTCATCTGGAAACGCTATTTCCTAGCAAGGAAGTGTCGCATTTACATTCTTTTGTAGTGAATACGAGGTATAGATGACACTTCGCAATGAATATTATATATTATCATGAAACATAGAAGTCAGATGCGATATCGCGTTCTAAGAAGCATTAGAACTCTATTGCTACGATACTTAGACAACTGCAAACGCTATTTCCTAGCATGGAAGGGTCGCATTTACAATCTCTTGAAGTGAGTACGAGGTATACATGACACTTCGCAATGAATATTATACCTTATCATGAAACATAGAAGAGAGATGCGATTTCGCGTTTTAGGAAGCATGAGAACTCTATTGCTGCGATACGTAGACATCTGCAAACGCTATTTCCTAGCATGGAAGTGTCGCATTTACATTCTTTTGAAGTGAATACGAGATATACATGACACTTCGCAATGAATATTATAGCCTATCATGAAACATAGGAATGAGGTGCTATATCGCGTTTTGAGAAGTATTAGAACACTATTGCTAATATGCGTAGACATCTGCAAACTCTATTTCCTAGCATGGACATGTGGCACTTACATTCCACTGAAGTGAATACGAGGTATACATAACATTACACAATGAGTATTATATCTTATTACGAAACATAGAAATGAAATACGACATCTCGTTTTAAGAAGCATTATTACTCTATTGCTGTGATACGTAGACATCTGCAAACAATATTTCCTAGCAAGGAAGTGTCGCATTTACATTCTTGTGAAGTGAAATCGAGGTATACATGACACTTCGCAATGAATATTATATCTTATCATGATACATAGGAATGAGGTGCTATATCGCGTTTTGAGAAGCATTAGAACTCTATAGCTACGATACGTAGACATCTGCAAAGGCTATTTCCTAGCATGGAAGGGTCGCATTTACATTCTTTTGAAGTGAGTACGAGGTATACATAACACTCCATAATGAATATTATATCTTATCATGAAACATAGCAGTGAGATGCGATATCGCGTTTTAAGAAGCATTAGAACTCTATTGCTACGATACGTAGACATCTGCAAAAGCTATTTCCTAGCATGGAAGTGTCGCATTTACATTCATTTGAAGTGAATACGAGGTATACATAACATTACACAATGAATATTATATCTTATTACGAAACATAGGAGTGAAATACGACATCTCGTTTTAAGAAGCATTAGTACTCTATTGTTGTGATACGTAGACATCTGCAAACAATATTTCCTAGCAAGGAAGTGTCGCATTTATATTCTTTTGAAGTGAATACGAGGTATACATGACACTTCGCAATGAATATTGTACCTTATCATGAAACATAGAAGAGAGGTGCGATATCGCGTTTTAGGAAGCATTAAAACTCTATTGCTGCGATACTTAGACATCTGCAAACGTTATTTCCTAGCAAGGAAATTTCGCACTTACATTCCACTGAAGTGAATACGAGGTATACATAACATTACACAATGAATATTATATCTTATTACGAAACATAGATGTGAAATACGATATCTCGTTTTAAGAAGCATTAGTACTCTATTATCGTGATACGTAGACATCTGCAAACAATATTTCCTAGCAAGGAAGTGTCGCATTTACATTCTTTTGAAGTGAATACGAGGTATACATGGCACTTTGCAATGAATATTATATCTTTTCATGAAACATAGAAGAGATGTGCGATATCGCGTTTTAAGAAGCATTAGAAATCTATTGCTACGATACGTAGACATCTGCAAACACTATTTCCTAGCATGGGAGTGTCGCATTTACATTCTTTTGAAGTGAATACGAGGTATAGATGACACTTCGCAATGAATATTATATCTTATCATGAAACATAGGAATGAGGTGCTATATCGCGTATTGAGATGCATTAGAACTCTATTGGTAATATACGTAGACATCTGCAAACTCTATTTCCTAGCATGGACATGTGGCACTTACATTCCACTGAAGTGAATACGAGGTATACATAACATTACACAATGAGTATTATATCTTATTACGAAACATAGAAATGAAATACGACATCTCGTTTTAAGAAGCATTAGTACTCTATTGCTGTGATACATAGACATCTGCAAACAATATTTCCTAGCAAGGAAGTGTCGCATTTACATTCTTGTGAAGTGAAATCGAGGTAAACATGACACTTCGCACTGAATATTATATCTTATCATGAAACATAGAAGAGAGGTGCGATATCGCATTTTAGGGAGCATTAGAACTCTATTGCTGTGATTCGTAGACATCTGCAAACAATATTTCCTAGCAAGGAAGTGTCGCATTTACATTCTTGTGAAGTGAAATCGAGGTATACATGACACTTCGCAATGAATATTATATCTTATCATGAAACATAGGAATGAGGTGCTATATCGCGTTTTGAGAAGCATTAGAATTCTATAGCTACGATACGTAGACATCTGCAAAGGCTATTTCCTAGCATGGAAGGGTCGCATTTGCATTCTTTTGAAGTGAGTACGAGGTATACATAACACTCCATAATGAATATTATATCTTATCATGAAACATAGCAGTAAGATGCGATATCGCGTTTTAAGAAGCATTAGAACTCTATTGCTACGATACGTAGACATCTGCAAAAGCTATTTCCTAGCATGGAAGTGTCGCATTTACATTCATTTGAAGTGAATACGAGGTATACATGACACTTCGCAATGAATATTATATCTTATCATGAAACATAGGAATGAGGTGCTATATCGCGTTTTGAGAAGCATTAGAACTCTATTGCTATTATACGTAGACATCTGCAAACTCTATTTCCTAGCAAGGAAATTTCGCACTTAGATTCCACTGAAGTGAATAAGAGGTATACATAACATTACACAATGAATATTATATCTTATTACGAAACATAGAAGTGAAATACGACATCTCGTTTTATGAAGCATTAGTACTCTATTGTTGTGATACGTAGACATCTGCAAACAATATTTCCTAGCAAGGAAGTGTCGCATTTATATTCTTTTGAAGTGAATACGAGGCATACATGACACTTCGCAATGAATATTATACCTTATCATGAAACATAGAAGAGAGGTGCGATATCGCGTTTTAGGAAGCATTAAAACTCTATTGCTGCGATACGTAGACATCTGCAAACGTTATTTCCTAGCATGGAAGTGTCGCATTTACATTCTTTTGAAGTGAATACGAGATATGCATGACACCTCGCAATGAATATTATATCTTATCATGAAACATAGGAATGAGGTGCTATATCGCGTTTTGAGAAGCATTAGAACTCTATTGCTAATATGCGTAGACATCTGCAAACTCTATTTCCTAGCATTACACTTACATTCCACTGGCATTCCACTGAAGTGAATACGAGGTATACATAACACTCCACAATGAATATTATATCTTATCACGAAACATAGAAATGAAATGCGGCATCTTGTTTTAAGACGCACTCGAACTCTATTGCTACGATACGTAGACATCTGCAAATGCTATTTCCTAGCATGGAAGTGTCGCATTTACATTCTTTTGAAGTGAATATGAGATATACATGACACTTCGCAATGAATATTATATCTTATCATGAAACATAGGAATGAGGTGCTATATCGCGTTTTGAGAAGCATTAGAACTCTATTGCTATTATACGTAGACATCTGCAAACTCTATTTCCTAGCAAGGAAATTTCGCACTTACATTCCACTGAAGTGACGAGGTATACATAACATTACACAATGAAGATTATATCTTATTACGAAACATAGAAGTGAAATACGACATCTCGTTTTACGAAGCATTAGAATTCTATTGCTACGATACGTAGACATCTGCAAAGGCTATTTCCTAGCATGGAAGGGTCGCATTTACATTCTTTTGAAGTGAGTACGAGGTATACATAACACTCCATAATGAATATTATATCTTATCATGAAACATAGCAGTGAGAAGCGATATCGCGTTTTAAGAAGCATTAGAACTCTATTGCTGCGATACGTAGACATCTGCAAACGCTATTACCTAGCATGGAAGGGTCGCATTTACATTCTTTTGAAGTGAGTACGAGGTATACATAACACTCCATAATGAATATTATATCTTATCATGAAACATAGCAGTGAGAAGCGATATCGCGTTTTAAGAAGCATTAGAACTCTATTGCTGCGATACGTAGACATCTGCAAACGCTATTACCTAGCATGGAAGTGTCGCATTTACATTCTTTTGAAGTGAATACGAAATATACATGACACTTCGCAATGAATATTATAGCTTATCATGTAACATACGAATGAGGTGCTATATCGCGTTTTGAGAAGCATTAGAACTCTATTGCTATTATACGTAGACATCAGCAAACTCTATTTCCTAGCAAGGAAATTTCGCACTTACATTCCACTGAAGCGAATACGAGGTATACATAACATTACACAATGAATATTATATCTTATTACGAAACATAGAAATGAAATACGACATCTCGTTTCAAGAATCATTAGTACTCTATTGCTGTGATACGTAGACATCTGCAAACAATATTTCCTAGCAAGGAAGTGTCGCATTTACATTCTTTTGTAGTGAATACGAGGTATAGATGACACTTCGCAATGAATATTATATATTATCATGAAACATAGAAGTCAGATGCGATATCGCGTTCTAAGAAGCATTAGAACTCTATTGCTACGATACTTAGACAATTGCAAACGCTATTTCCTAGCATGGAAGGGTCGCATTTACAATCTCTTGAAGTGAGTACGAGGTATACATGACACTTCGCAATGAATATTATACCTTATCATGAAACATAGAAGAGAGATGCGATTTCGCGTTTTAGGAAGCATGAGAACTCTATTGCTGCGATACGTAGACATCTGCAAACGCTATTTCCTAGCATGGAAGTGTCGCATTTACATTCTTTTGAAGTGAATACGAGATATACATGACACTTCGCAATGAATATTATAGCCTATCATGAAACATAGGAATGAGGTGCTATATCGCGTTTTGAGAAGTATTAGAACACTATTGCTAATATGCGTAGACATCTGCAAACTCTATTTCCTAGCATGGACATGTGGCACTTACATTCCACTGAAGTGAATACGAGGTATACATAACATTACACAATGAGTATTATATCTTATTACGAAACATAGAAATGAAATACGACATCTCGTTTTAAGAAGCATTATTACTCTATTGCTGTGATACGTAGACATCTGCAAACAATATTTCCTAGCAAGGAAGTGTCGCATTTACATTCTTGTGAAGTGAAATCGAGGTATACATGACACTTCGCAATGAATATTATATCTTATCATGATACATAGGAATGAGGTGCTATATCGCGTTTTGAGAAGCATTAGAACTCTATAGCTACGATACGTAGACATCTGCAAAGGCTATTTCCTAGCATGGAAGGGTCGCATTTACATTCTTTTGAAGTGAGTACGAGGTATACATAACACTCCATAATGAATATTATATCTTATCATGAAACATAGCAGTGAGATGCGATATCGCGTTTTAAGAAGCATTAGAACTCTATTGCTACGATA
The DNA here is from genome assembly GCF_050948175.1 of Xylocopa sonorina. Lineage (NCBI taxonomy): Eukaryota > Metazoa > Arthropoda > Insecta > Hymenoptera > Apidae > Xylocopa > Xylocopa sonorina. Next base: position 101,727 of record NW_027490450.1, read on the forward strand.
CGTAGACATCTGCAAAAGCTATTTCCTAGCATGGAAGTGTCGCATTTACATTCATTTGAAGTGAATACGAGGTATACATAACATTACACAATGAATATTATATCTTATTACGAAACATAGGAGTGAAATACGACATCTCGTTTTAAGAAGCATTAGTACTCTATTGTTGTGATACGTAGACATCTGCAAACAATATTTCCTAGCAAGGAAGTGTCGCATTTATATTCTTTTGAAGTGAATACGAGGTATACATGACACTTCGCAATGAATATTGTACCTTATCATGAAACATAGAAGAGAGGTGCGATATCGCGTTTTAGGAAGCATTAAAACTCTATTGCTGCGATACTTAGACATCTGCAAACGTTATTTCCTAGCAAGGAAATTTCGCACTTACATTCCACTGAAGTGAATACGAGGTATACATAACATTACACAATGAATATTATATCTTATTACGAAACATAGATGTGAAATACGATATCTCGTTTTAAGAAGCATTAGTACTCTATTATCGTGATACGTAGACATCTGCAAACAATATTTCCTAGCAAGGAAGTGTCGCATTTACATTCTTTTGAAGTGAATACGAGGTATACATGGCACTTTGCAATGAATATTATATCTTTTCATGAAACATAGAAGAGATGTGCGATATCGCGTTTTAAGAAGCATTAGAAATCTATTGCTACGATACGTAGACATCTGCAAACACTATTTCCTAGCATGGGAGTGTCGCATTTACATTCTTTTGAAGTGAATACGAGGTATAGATGACACTTCGCAATGAATATTATATCTTATCATGAAACATAGGAATGAGGTGCTATATCGCGTATTGAGATGCATTAGAACTCTATTGGTAATATACGTAGACATCTGCAAACTCTATTTCCTAGCATGGACATGTGGCACTTACATTCCACTGAAGTGAATACGAGGTATACATAACATTACACAATGAGTATTATATCTTATTACGAAACATAGAAATGAAATGCGACATCTCGTTTTAAGAAGCATTAGTACTCTATTGCTGTGATACATAGACATCTGCAAACAATATTTCCTAGCAAGGAAGTGTCGCATTTACATTCTTGTGAAGTGAAATCGAGGTAAACATGACACTTCGCACTGAATATTATATCTTATCATGAAACATAGAAGAGAGGTGCGATATCGCATTTTAGGGAGCATTAGAACTCTATTGCTGTGATTCGTAGACATCTGCAAACAATATTTCCTAGCAAGGAAGTGTCGCATTTACATTCTTGTGAAGTGAAATCGAGGTATACATGACACTTCGCAATGAATATTATATCTTATCATGAAACATAGGAATGAGGTGCTATATCGCGTTTTGAGAAGCATTAGAATTCTATAGCTACGATACGTAGACATCTGCAAAGGCTATTTCCTAGCATGGAAGGGTCGCATTTGCATTCTTTTGAAGTGAGTACGAGGTATACATAACACTCCATAATGAATATTATATCTTATCATGAAACATAGCAGTAAGATGCGATATCGCGTTTTAAGAAGCATTAGAACTCTATTGCTACGATACGTAGACATCTGCAAAAGCTATTTCCTAGCATGGAAGTGTCGCATTTACATTCATTTGAAGTGAATACGAGGTATACATGACACTTCGCAATGAATATTATATCTTATCATGAAACATAGGAATGAGGTGCTATATCGCGTTTTGAGAAGCATTAGAACTCTATTGCTATTATACGTAGACATCTGCAAACTCTATTTCCTAGCAAGGAAATTTCGCACTTAGATTCCACTGAAGTGAATACGAGGTATACATAACATTACACAATGAATATTATATCTTATTACGAAACATAGAAGTGAAATACGACATCTCGTTTTAAGAAGCATTAGTACTCTATTGTTGTGATACGTAGACATCTGCAAACAATATTTCCTAGCAAGGAAGTGTCGCATTTATATTCTTTTGAAGTGAATACGAGGCATACATGACACTTCGCAATGAATATTATACCTTATCATGAAACATAGAAGAGAGGTGCGATATCGCGTTTTAGGAAGCATTAAAACTCTATTGCTGCGATACGTAGACATCTGCAAACGTTATTTCCTAGCATGGAAGTGTCGCATTTACATTCTTTTGAAGTGAATACGAGATATGCATGACACCTCGCAATGAATATTATATCTTATCATGAAACATAGGAATGAGGTGCTATATCGCGTTTTGAGAAGCATTAGAACTCTATTGCTAATATGCGTAGACATCTGCAAACTCTATTTCCTAGCATTACACTTACATTCCACTGGCATTCCACTGAAGTGAATACGAGGTATACATAACACTCCACAATGAATATTATATCTTATCACGAAACATAGAAATGAAATGCGGCATCTTGTTTTAAGACGCACTCGAACTCTATTGCTACGATACGTAGACATCTGCAAATGCTATTTCCTAGCATGGAAGTGTCGCATTTACATTCTTTTGAAGTGAATATGAGATATACATGACACTTCGCAATGAATATTATATCTTATCATGAAACATAGGAATGAGGTGCTATATCGCGTTTTGAGAAGCATTAGAACTCTATTGCTATTATACGTAGACATCTGCAAACTCTATTTCCTAGCAAGGAAATTTCGCACTTACATTCCACTGAAGTGAATACGAGGTATACATAACATTACACAATGAAGATTATATCTTATTACGAAACATAGAAGTGAAATACGACATCTCGTTTTACGAAGCATTAGAATTCTATTGCTACGATACGTAGACATCTGCAAAGGCTATTTCCTAGCATGGAAGGGTCGCATTTACATTCTTTTGTTGTGAGTACGAGGTATACATAACACTCCATAATGAATATTATATCTTATCATGAAACATAGCAGTGAGAAGCGATATCGCGTTTTAAGAAGCATTAGAACTCTATTGCTACGATACGTAGACATCTGCAAACAAGATTTCCTTGCAAGGAAGTGTCGCATTTACATTCTTTTGTAGTGAATACGAGGTATACATGACACTTCGCAATGAATATTATATCTTATCATGAAACATAGAAGTGAAATGCGACATCGCGTTCTAAGAAGCATTAGAACTCTATTGCTACGATACGTAGACATCTGCAAAGGCTATTTCCTAGCATGGAAGGGTCGCATTTACATTCTTTTGAAGTGAGTACGAGGTATACATAACACTCCATAATGAATATTATATCTTATCATGAAACATAGCAGTGAGAAGCGATATCGCGTCTTAAGAAGCATTAGAACTCTATTGCTACGATACGTAGACATCTGCAAACGCTATTTCCTAGCATGGAAGTGTCGCATTTACATTCATTTGAAGTGAGTACGAGGTATACATGACACTCCATAATGAATATTATATCTTATCATGAAACATAGCAGTGAGATGCGATATCGCGTTTTAAGAAGCATTAGGACTCTATTGCTACGACACGTAGACATCTGCAAACGCTATTTCCTAGCATGGATGTGTCGCATTTACATTCTTTTGAAGTGAATACGAGATATACTTGACACTTCGCAATGAATATTATATCTTATCATGAAACATAGGAATGAGGTGCTATATCGCGTTTTGAGAAGCATTAGAACTCTATTGCTACGATACGTAGACATCCGCAAACTCTATTTCCTAGCAAGGAAATTTCGCACTTACATTCCTCTGAAGTGAATACGAGGTATACATAACAATACACAATGAATATTATACCTTATTACGAAACATAGAAATGAAATACGACATCTCGTTTGAAGAATCATTAGTACTCTATTGCTGTGATACGTAGACATCTCCAAACAATATTTCCTAGCAAGGAAGTGTCGCATTTACATTCTTGTGAAGTGAAATCGAGGTATACATGACACTTCGCAATGAATATTATATCTTATCATGGAACATAGAAGTGAGATGCGATATCGCGTTCTAAGAAGCATTAGAACCCTATTACTGCGATACGTAGACATCTGCAAATGCTATTTCCTAGCATGGAAGTGTCGCATTTACATTCTTTTGAAGTGAATATGAGATATACATGACACTTCGCAATGAATATTATATCTTATCATGAAACATAGGAATGAGGTGCTATATCGCGTTTTGAGAAGCATTAGAACTCTATTGCTATTATACGTAGACATCTGCAAACTCTATTTCCTAGCAAGGAAATTTCGCACTTACATTCCACTGAAGTGAATACGAGGTATACATAACATTACACAATGAATATTATACCTTATTACGAAACATAGAAGTGAAATACGACATCTCGTTTTACGAAGCATTAGAATTCTATTGCTACGATACGTAGACATCTGCAAAGGCTATTTCCTAGCATGGAAGGGTCGCATTTACATTCTTTTGTTGTGAGTACGAGGTATACATAACACTCCATAATGAATATTATATCTTATCATGAAACATAGCAGTGAGAAGCGATATCGCGTTTTAAGAAGCATTAGAACTCTATTGCTACGATACGTAGACATCTGCAAACGCTATTTCCTAGCATGGAAGTGTCGCATTTTCATTCATTTGAAGTGAATACGAGGTATACATGACACTTCGCAATGAATATTATACCTTATCATGGAACATAGAAGTGAGATGCGATATCGCGTTCTAAGAAGCATTGGAACTCTATTGCTGCGATACGTAGACATCTGCAAACGCTATTTCCTAGCATGGAAGTGTCGCATTTACATTCTTTTGAAGTGAGTACGAGGTATACATGACACTCCATAATGAATATTATATCTTATCATGAAACATAGCAGTGAGATGCGATATCGCGTTTTAAGAAGCATTAGGACTCTATTGCTACGACACGTAGACATCTGCAAACGCTATTTCCTAGCATGGATGTGTCGCATTTACATTCTTTTGAAGTGAATACGAGATATACTTGACACTTCGCAATGAATATTATATCTTATCATGAAACATAGGAATGAGGTGCTATATCGCGTTTTGAGAAGCATTAGAACTCTATTGCTACGATACGTAGACATCTGCAAACTCTATTTCCTAGCATGGAAATTTCGCACTTACAATCCTCTGAAGTGAATACGAGGTATACATAACAATACACAATGAATATTATACCTTATTACGAAACATAGAAATGAAATACGACATCTCGTTTGAAGAATCATTAGTACTCTATTGCTGTGATACGTAGACATCTCCAAACAATATTTCCTAGCAAGGAAGTGTCGCATTTACATTCTTGTGAAGTGAAATCGAGGTATACATGACACTTCGCAATGAATATTATATCTTATCATGGAACATAGAAGTGAGATGCGATATCGCGTTCTAAGAAGCATCAGAACCCTATTACTGCGATACGTAGACATCTGCAAACGCTACTTCCTAGCATGGAAGTGTCGCATTTACATTCTTTTGTAGTGAATAGGAGGTATACATGACACTTCGCAATGAATATTATATCTTATCATGAAACATAGGAATGAGGTGCTATATCGCGTTTTGAGAAGCATTAGAACTCTATTGCTATTATACGTAGACATCTGCAAACTCTATTTCCTAGCAAGGAAATTTCGCACTTACATTCCACTGAAGTGAATACGAGGTATACATAACATTACACAATGAATATTATACCTTACTACGAAACATAGAAGTGAAATACGACATCTCGTTTTAAGAAGCATTAGTACTCTATTGCTACGATACGTAGACATCAGCAAAGGCTATTTCCTAGCATGGAAGGGTCGCATTTACATTCTTTTGAAGTGAGTACGAGGTATACATGACACTTCGCAATGAATATTATACCTTATCATGAAACATAGAAGAGAGATGCGATATCGCGTTTTAGGAAGCATTAGAACTCTATTGCTGCGATACGTAGACATCTGCAAATGCTATTTCCTAGCATGGTAGTGTCGCATTTACATTCCTTTGAAGTGAATACGAGATATACATGACACTTCGCAATGAATATTATAGCTTATCATGAAACATAGGAATGAGGTGCTTTATCGCGTTTTGAGAAGCATTAGAACTCTATTGCTATTATACGTAGACATCTGCAAACTCTATTTCCTAGCAAGGAAATTTCGCACTTACATTCCACTGAAGTGAATACGAGGTATACATAACATTACACAATGAAGATTATATCTTATTACGAAACATAGAAGTGAAATACGACATCTCGTTTTACGAAGCATTAGAATTCTATTGCTACGATACGTAGACATCTGCAAAGGCTATTTCCTAGCATGGAAGGGTCGCATTTACATTCTTTTGTTGTGAGTACGAGGTATACATAACACTCCATAATGAATATTATATCTTATCATGAAACATAGCAGTGAGAAGCGATATCGCGTTTTAAGAAGCATTAGAACTCTATTGCTACGATACGTAGACATCTGCAAACCAGATTTCCTTGCAAGGAAGTGTCGCATTTACATTCTTTTGTAGTGAATACGAGGTATACATGACACTTCGCAATGAATATTATATCTTATCATGAAACATAGAAGTGAAATGCGATATCGCGTTCTAAGAAGCATTAGAACTCTATTGCTACGATACGTAGACATCTGCAAAGGCTATTTCCTAGCATGGAAGGGTCGCATTTACATTCTTTTGAAGTGAGTACGAGGTATACATGACACTCCATAATGAATATTATATCTTATCATGAAAAATAGCAGTGAGATGCGATATCGCGTTTTAAGAAGCATTAGAACTCTATTGCTACGACACGTAGGCATCTGCAAACGCTATTTCCTAGCATGGAAGTGTCGCATTTACATTCTTTTGAAGTGAATACGAGATATACATGACACTTCGCAATGAATATTATATCTTATCATGAAACATACGAATGAGGTGCTATATCGCGTTTTGAGAAGCATTAGAACTCTATTGCTATTATACGTAGACATCTGCAAACTCTATTTCCTAGCAAGGAAATTTCGCACTTACATTCCACTGAAGTGAATACGAGGTATACATAACATTACACAATGAATATTATATCTTATTACGAAACATAGGAGTGAAATACGACATCTCGTTTTACGAAGCATTAGAACTCTATTGCTACGATACGTAGACATCTGCAAAGGCTATTTCCTAGCATGGAAGGGTCGCATTTACATTCTTTTGAAGTGAGTACGAGGTATACATAACACTCCATAATGAATATTATATCTTATCATGAAACATAGCAGTGAGAAGCGATATCGCGTCTTAAGAAGCATTAGAACTCTATTGCTACGATACGTAGACATCTGCAAACGCTATTTCCTAGCATGGAAGTGTCGCATTTACATTCATTTGAAGTGAGTACGAGGTATACATGACACTCCATAATGAATATTATATCTTATCATGAAACATAGCAGTGAGATGCGATATCGCGTTTTAAGAAGCATTAGGACTCTATTGCTACGACACGTAGACATCTGCAAACGCTATTTCCTAGCATGGATGTGTCGCATTTACATTCTTTTGAAGTGAATACGAGATATACTTGACACTTCGCAATGAATATTATATCTTATCATGAAACATAGGAATGAGGTGCTATATCGCGTTTTGAGAAGCATTAGAACTCTATTGCTACGATACGTAGACATCCGCAAACTCTATTTCCTAGCAAGGAAATTTCGCACTTACATTCCTCTGAAGTGAATACGAGGTATACATAACAATACACAATGAATATTATACCTTATTACGGAACATAGAAATGAAATACGACATCTCGTTTGAAGAATCATTAGTACTCTATTGCTGTGATACGTAGACATCTCCAAACAGTATTTCCTAGCAAGGAAGTGTCGCATTTACATTCTTGTGAAGTGAAATCGAGGTATACATGACACTTCGCAATGAATATTATATCTTATCATGAGACATAGGAATGAGGTGCTATATCGCGTTTTGAGAAGCATTAGAACTCTATTGCTAATATGCGTAGATATCTGCAAACTCTATTTCCTAGCATTACACTTACATTCCACTGGCATTCCACTGAAGTGAATACGAGGTATACATAACACTCCACAATGAATATTATATTTTATCACGAAACATAGAAATGAAATGCGGCATCTTGTTTTAAGACGCACTCGAACTCTATTGCTACGATACGTAGACATCTGCAAACGCTCTTTCCTAGCATGGAAGTGTCTTATTTACATTCTTTTGAAGTGAATACGAGGTATACATGACACTTCGCAATGAATATTATATCTTATCATGAAACATAAAAGGGAGATGCGATAACGCGTTCTAAGAAGCATTAGAACTCTATTGCTACGATACGTAGACATCTGCAAACTCTATTTCTTAGCATGGAAGGGTCGCATTTACACTCTTTTGAAGTGAGTACGATGTATACATAACACTCCATAATGAATATTATATCTTTTCATGAAACATAGCAGTGAGATGCGATATCGCGTTTTAAGAAGCATTAGAAATCTATTGCTACTATACGTAGACATCTGCAAACGCTATTTCCTAGCATGGAAGTGTCGCATTTACATTCTTTTGAAGTGAATACGAGATATACATGACACTTCTTAATGAATATTATATCTTATCATGAAACATAGGAATGAGGTGCTATATCGCGTTTTAGGAAGCATTAGATCTCTATTGCTAATATGCGTTGATATCTGCAAACTCTATTTCCTAGCATGGAAATTTCGCACTTACATTCCACTGAAGTGAATACGAGGTATACATAACATTACACAATGAATATTATATCTTATTACGAAACATAGAAGTGAAATACGACATCTCGTTTTAAGAAGCATTAGTACTCAATTGCTGTGATACGTAGACATCTGCAAACAATATTTCCTAGCAAGGAAGTGTCTCATTTACATTCTTGTGAAGTGAAATCGAGGTATACATGACACTTCGCAATGAATATTATATCTTATCATGAGACATAGGAATGAGGTGCTATATCGCGTTTTGAGAAGCATTAGAACTCTATTGCTAATATGCGTAGACATCTGCAAACTCTATTTCCTAGCATTACACTTACATTCCACTGGCATTCCACTGAAGTGAATACGAGGTATACATAACACTCCACAATGAATATTATATTTTATCACGAAACTTAGAAATGAAATGCGGCATCTTGTTTTAAGACGCACTCGAAATCTATTGCTACGATACGTAGACATCTGCAAATGCTATTTCCTAGCATGGAAGTGTCATATTTACATTCTTTTGAAGTGAATACGAGGTATACATGACACTTCGCAATGAATATTATATCTTATCATGAAACATAGATGTGAGATGCGATATCGCGTTCTAAGAAGCATCAGAACTCTATTGCTACGATACGTAGACATCTGCAAACGCTATTTCCTAGCATGGAAGTGTCTTATTTACATTCTTTTGAAGTGAATACGAGGTATACATGACACTTCGCAATGAATATTATATCTTATCATGAAACACAAAAGGGAGATGCGATATCGCGTTCTAAGAAGCATTAGAACTCTATTGCTACGATACGTAGACATCTGCAAACTCTATTTCTTAGCATGGAAGGGTCGCATTTACACTCTTTTGAAGTGAGTACGATGTATACATAACACTCCATAATGAATATTATATCTTTTCATGAAACATAGCACTGAGATGCGATATCGCGTTTTAAGAAGCATTAGAAATCTATTGCTACTATACGTAGACATCTGCAAACGCTACTTCCTAGCATGGAAGTGTCGCATTTACATTCTTTTGAAGTGAATACGAGATATACATTACACTTCTAAATGAATATTATATCTTATCATGAAACTTAGGAATGAGGTGCTATATCGCGTTTTAGGAAGCATTAGAACTCTATTGCTAATATGCGTTGATATCTGCAAACTCTATTTCCTATCACTACACTTACATTCCACTTACATTCCACTGAAGTGAATACGAGGTATACATTACACTCCACAATGAATATTATACCTTATCACGAAACATAGAAATGAAATGCGGTATCTCGTTTTAAGACGCATTAGAACTCTATTGCTACGATACGTAGACATCTGCAAACGATATTTCCTAGCATGGAAGTGTCATATTTACATTCTTTTGAAGTGAATACGAGGTATACATGACACTTCGCAATGAATATTATATCTTATCATGAAAGATAGAAGTGAGAAACGATATCGCGTTCTAAGAAGCATTAGAACTCTATTGCTACGATACGTAGACATCTGCGAACGCTATTTCCTAGCATGGAAGGGTCGCATTTACACTCTTTTGAAGTGAGTACGAGGTATACATAACACTCCATAATGAATATTATATCTTTTCATGAAACATAGCAGTAGGATGCGATATCACGTTTTAAGAAGCATTAGAACTCTATTGCTACGATACGTAGACATCTGCAAACTCTATTTCCTAGCAAGGAAATTTCGCACTTACATTCCTCTGAAGTGAATACGAGGTATACATAACATTACACAATGAATATTATATCTTATTACGAAACATAGAAATGAAATACGACATCTCGTTTCAAGAATCATTAGTACTCTATTGCTGTGATACGTAGACATCTCCAAACAATATTTCCTAGCACGGAAGTGTCGCATTTACATTCTTGTGAAGTGAAATCGAGGTATACATGACACTTCGCAGTAAATATTATATCTTATCATGAGACATAGGAATGAGGTGCTATATCGCGTTTTGAGAAGCATTAGAACTCTATTGCTAATATGCGTAGACATCTGCAAACTCTATTTCCTAGCATTACACTTACATTCCACTGGCATTCCACTGAAGTGAATACGAGGTATACATAACACTCCACAATGAATATTATATTTTATCACGAAACATAGAAATGAAATGCGGCATCTTGTTTCAAGACGCACTCGAACTCTATTGCTACGATTCGTAGACATCTGCAAACGCTATTTCCTAGCATGGAAGTGTCGCATTTACATTCTTTTGAAGTGAATACGAGATATACATGACACTTCTTAATGAATATTATATTTTATCATGAAACATAGGAATGAGGTGCTATATCGCGTTTTAGGAAGCATTATAACTCTATTGCTAATATGCGTTGATATCTGCAAACTCAATTTCCTAGCATTACACTTACATTCCACTTACATTCCACTGAAGTGAATACGAGGTATACATAACACTCCACAATGAATATTATATCTTATCACAAAACATAGAAATGAAATGCGGCATCTCGTTTTAAGACGCATTAGAACTCTATTGCTACGATACGTAGACATCTGCAAACGATATTTCCTAGCATGGAAGTGTCATATTTACATTCTTTTGAAGTGAATACGAGGTATACATGACACTTCGCAATGAATATTATATCTTATCATGAAACATAGAAGTGAGAAACGATATCGCGTTCTAAGAAGCATTAGAACTCTATTGCTACGATACGTAGACATCTGCAAACGCTATTTCCTAGCATGGAAGGGTCGCATTTACACTCTTTTGAAGTGAGTACGAGGTATACATAACACTCCATAATGAATATTATATCTTTTCATGAAACATAGCAGTAGGATGCGATATCGCGTTTTAAGAAGCATTAGAAATCTATTGCTACGATACGTAGACATCTGCAAACGGTATTTCCTAGCATGGAAGTGTCGCATTTACATTCATTTGAAGTGAATACGAGGTATACATGACACTTCGCAATGAATATTATACCTTATCATGGAACATAGAAGTGAGATGCGATATCGCGTTCTAAGAAGCATTAGAACTCTATTGCTGCGATACGTAGACATCTGCAAACGCTATTTCCTAGCATGGAAGTGTCGCATTTACATTCTTTTGAAGTGAATACGAGGTATACATGACACTTCGCAATGAATATTATATCTTATCGTGAAACATAGATGTGAAATGCGATATCGCGTTCTAAGAAGCATTAGAACTCTATTGCTACGATACGTAGACATCTGCAAAGGCTATTTCCTAGCATGGAAGGGTCGCATTTACATTCATTAGAAGTGAATACGAGATATACATGACACTTCGCAATGAATATTATAGCTTATCATGAAACATAGGAATGAGGTGCTATATCGCGTTTTGAGACGCATTAGAACTATATTGCTATTATACGTAGACATCTGCAAACTCTATTTCCTAGCAAGGAAATTTCGCACTTACATTCCACTGAAGTGAATACGAGGTATACATAACATTACACAATGAATATTATACCTTATTACGAAACATAGAAATGAAATACGACATCTCGTTTCAAGAATCATTAGTACTCTATTGCTGTGATACGTAGACATCTCCAAACAATATTTCCTAGCAAGGAAGTGTCGCATTTACATTCTTGTGAAGTGAAATCGAGGTATACATAACACTCCATAATGAATATTATATCTTATCATGAAACATAGCAGTGAGAAGCGATATCGCGTTTTAAGAAGCATTAGAACTCTATTGCTACGATACGTAGACATCTGCAAACGCTATTTCCTAGCATGGAAGTGTCGCATTTACATTCATTTGAAGTGAATACGAGGTATACATGACACTTCGCAATGAATATTATATTTTATCATGAAACATAGGAATGAGGTGCTATATCGCGTTTTAAGAATCATATGAACTCTATTGCTACGATACGTAGACATCTGCAAACGCTATTTCCTAGCGAGGAAGTGTCGCATTTACATTCCTTTGAAGTGAATACGAGATATACATAACATTACGCAATGAATATTATACCTTATTACGAAACATAGAAATGAAATACGACATCTCGTTTCAAGAATCATTAGTACTCTATTACTGTGATACGTAGACATCTCCAAACAATATTTCCTAGCATGGAAGTGTCGCATTTACATTCTTGTGAAGTGAAATCGAGGTATACATGACACTTCGCAATGAATATTATATCTTATCATGGAACATAGAAGTGAGATGCGATATCGCGTTCTAAGAAGCATTAGAACCCTATTGCTGCGATACGTAGACATCTGCAAACGCTACTTCCTAGCATGGAAGTGTCGCATTTACATTCTTTTGTAGTGAATACGAGGTATACATGACACTTCGCAATGAATATTATATCTTATCGTGAAACATAGAAGTGAAATGCGATATCGCGTTCTATGAAGCATTAGAACTCTATTGCTACGATACGTAGACATCTGCAAAGGCTATTTCCTAGTATGGAAGGGTCGCATTTACATTCATTAGAAGTGAATACGAGATATACATGACACTTCGCAATGAATATTATAGCTTTTCATGAAACATAGGAATGAGGTGCTATATCGCGTTTTGAGACGCATTAGAACTATATTGCTATTATACGTAGACATCTGCAAACTCTATTTCCTAGCAAGGAAATTTCGCTCTTACATTCCACTGAAGTGAATACGAGGTATACATAACATTACACAATGAATATTATACCTTATTACGAAACATAGAAATGAAATACGACATCTCGTTTCAAGAATCATTAGTACTCTATTGCTGTGATACGTAGACATCTCCAAACAATATTTCCTAGCAAGGAAGTGTCGCATTTACATTCTTGTGAAGTGAAATCGAGGTATACATAACACTCCATAATGAATATTATATCTTATCATGAAACATAGCAGTGAGAAGCGATATCGCGTTTTAAGAAGCATTAGAACTCTATTGCTACGATACGTAGACATCTGCAAACGCTATTTCCTAGCATGGAAGTGTCGCATTTACATTCATTTGAAGTGAATACGAGGTATACATGACACTTCGCAATGAATATTATATTTTATCATGAAACATAGGAATGAGGTGCTATATCGCGTTTTAAGAATCATATGAACTCTATTGCTACGATACGTAGACATCTGCAAACGCTATTTCCTAGCGAGGAAGTGTCGCATTTACATTCCTTTGAAGTGAATACGAGATATACATAACATTACACAATGAATATTATACCTTATTACGAAACATAGAAATGAAATACGACATCTCGTTTCAAGAATCATTAGTACTCTATTACTGTGATACGTAGACATCTCCAAACAATATTTCCTAGCATGGAAGTGTCGCATTTACATTCTTGTGAAGTGAAATCGAGGTATACATGACACTTCGCAATGAATATTATATCTTATCATGGAACATAGAAGTGAGATGCGATATCGCGTTCTAAGAAGCATTAGAACCCTATTGCTGCGATACGTAGACATCTGCAAACGCTACTTCCTAGCATGGAAGTGTCGCATTTACATTCTTTTGTAGTGAATACGAGGTATACATGACACTTCGCAATGAATATTATATCTTATCGTGAAACATAGAAGTGAAATGCGATATCGCGTTCTATGAAGCATTAGAACTCTATTGCTACGATACGTAGACATCTGCAAAGGCTATTTCCTAGTATGGAAGGGTCGCATTTACATTCATTAGAAGTGAATACGAGATATACATGACACTTCGCAATGAATATTATAGCTTTTCATGAAACATAGGAATGAGGTGCTATATCGCGTTTTGAGACGCATTAGAACTATATTGCTATTATACGTAGACATCTGCAAACTCTATTTCCTAGCAAGGAAATTTCGCTCTTACATTCCACTGAAGTGAATACGAGGTATACATAACATTACACAATGAATATTATACCTTATTACGAAACATAGAAATGAAATACGACATCTCGTTTCAAGAATCATTAGTACTCTATTGCTGTGATACGTAGACATCTCCAAACAATATTTCCTAGCAAGCAAGTGTCGCATTTACATTCTTGTGAAGCGAAATCGAGGTATAAATGACACTTCGCAAAGAATATTATATCTTATCATGAAACATAGCAGTGAGAAGCGATATCGCTTTTAAAGAAGCATTAGAACTCTATTGCTACGATACGTAGACATCTGCAAACGCTATTTCCTAGCATGGAAGTGTCGCATTTACATTCATTTGAAGTGAATACGAGGTATACATGACACTTCGCAATGAATATTATACCTTATCATGGAACATAGAAGTGAGATGCGATATCGCGTTCTAAGAAGCATTAGAACTCTATTGCTGCGATACGTAGACATCTGCAAACGCTATTTCCTAGCATGGAAGTGTCGCATTTACATTCTTTTGAAGTGAATACGAGGTATACATAACATTACACAATGAATATTATATCTTATTACGAAACATAGAAGTGAAATACGACATCTGGTTTTACGAAGCATTAGAACTCTATTGCTACGATACGTAGACATCTGCAAAGGCTATTTCCTAGCATGGAAGGGTCGCATTTACATTCTTTTGAAGTGAGTACGAGGTATACATAACACTCCATAATGAATATTATATCTTATCATGAAACATAGCAGTGAGAAGCGATATCGCGTTTTAAGAAGCATTAGAACTCTATTGCTACCATACGTAGACATCTGCAAACGCTATTTCCTATTATGGAAGTGTCGCATTTACATTCATTTGAAGTGAATACGAGGTATACATGACACTTCGCAATGAATATTATACCTTATCATGAAACATAGAAGAGAGATGATATATCGCGTTTTAGGAAGCATTAGAACTATATTGCTATTATACGTAGACATCTGCAAACTCTATTTCCTAGCAAGGAAATTTCGCTCTTACATTCCACTGAAGTGAATACGAGGTATACATAACATTACACAATGAATATTATACCTTATTACGAAACATAGAAATGAAATACGACATCTCGTTTCAAGAATCATTAGTACTCTATTGCTGTGATACGTAGACATCTCCAAACAATATTTCCTAGCAAGGAAGTGTCGCATTTACATTCTTGTGAAGCGAAATCGAGGTATAAATGACACTTCGCAATGAATATTATATCTTATCATGAAACATAGCAGTGAGAAGCGATATCGCTTTTAAAGAAGCATTAGAAATCTATTGCTACGATACGTAGACATCTGCAAACGCTATTTCCTAGCATGGAAGTGTCGCATTTACATTCATTTGAAGTGAATACGAGGTATACATGACACATCGCAATGAATATTATACCTTATCATGGAACATAGAAGTGAGATGCGATATCGCGTTCTAAGAAGCATTAGAACTCTATTGCTGCGATACGTAGACATCTGCAAACGCTATTTCCTAGCATGGAAGTGTCGCATTTACATTCTTTTGAAGTGAATACGAGGTATACATAACATTACACAATGAATATTATATCTTATTACGAAACATAGAAGTGAAATACGACATCTCGTTTTACGAAGCATTAGAACTCTATTGCTACGATACGTAGACATCTGCAAAGGCTATTTCCTAGCATGGAAGGGTCGCATTTACATTCTTTTGAAGTGAGTACGAGGTATACATAACACTCCATAATGAATATTATATCTTATCATGAAACATAGCAGTGAGAAGCGATATCGCGTTTTAAGAAGCATTAGAACTCTATTGCTACCATACGTAGACATCTGCAAACGCTATTTCCTATTATGGAAGTGTCGCATTTACATTCATTTGAAGTGAATACGAGGTATACATGACACTTCGCAATGAATATTATACCTTATCATGAAACATAGAAGAGAGATGCGATATCGCGTTTTAGGAAGCATTAGAACTCTATTGCTGCGATACGTAGACATCTGCAAACGCTGTTTCCTAGCATGGAAGTGTCGCATTTACATTCCTTTGAAGTGAATACGAGATATACATGACACTTCGCAATGAATATTATAGCTTATCATGAAACATAGGAATGAGGTGCTATATCGCGTTTTGAGAAGCATTAGAACTCTATTGCTATTATACGTAGACATCTGCAAACTCTATTTCCTAGCAAGGAAATTTCGCACTTACATTCCACTGAAGTGAATACGAGGTATACATAGCATTACACAATGAATATTATATCTTATTACGAAACATAGAAGTGAAATACGACATCTCGTTTTAAGAAGCATTAGTACTCTATTGCTGTGATACGTAGACATCTGCAAACAAGATTTCCTTGCAAGGAAGTGTCGCATTTACATTCTTTTGTAGTGAATACGATGTATACATGACACTTCGCAATGAATATTATATCTTATCATGAAACATAGAAGTGAAATGCGATATCGCGTTCTAAGAAGCATTAGTACTCTACTGCTACGATACGTAGACATCTGCAAAGGCTATTTCCTAGCATGGAAGGGTCGCATTTACATTCACTAGATGTGAATACGAGATATACATGACACTTCGCAATGAATATTATAGCTTATCATGAAACATAGGAATGTGGTGCTATATCGCGTTTTGAGAAGCATTAGAACTATATTGCTATTATACGTAGACATCTGCAAACTCTATTTCCTAGCAAGGAAATTTCGCACTTACATTCCACTGAAGTGAATACGAGGTATACATAACATTACACAATGAATATTATATCTTATTACGAAACATAGAAGTGAAATACGACATCTCGTTTTAAGAAGCATTAGTACTCAATTGCTGTGATACGTAGACATCTGCAAACAATATTTCCTAGCAAGGAAGTGTCGCATTTACATTCTTGTGAAGTGAATTCGAGGTATACATGACACTTCGCAATGAATATTATATCTTATCATGGAACATAGAAGTGAGATGCGATATCGCGTTCTAAGAAGCATTAGAACCCTATTGCTACGATACGTAGACATCTGCAAACACTATTTCCTAGCATGGAAGTGTCGCATTTACATTCTTTTGAAGTGAATACGAGGTATAGATGGCACTTCGCAATGAATATTATATCTTATCATGAAACATAGAAGTCAGATGCGATATCGCGTTCTAAGAAGCATTAGAACTCTATTGCTACTATACTTAGACATCTGCAAACGCTATTTCCTAGCATGGAAGAGTCGCATTTACATTCTCTTGAAGTGAGTACGAGGTATACATGACACTTCGCAATGAATATTATACCTTATCATGAAACATAGAAGGGAGATGCGATATCGCGTTTTAGGAAGCATAAGAACTCTATTGCTGCGATACGTAGACATCTGCAAACTCTATTTCCTAGCATGGACATGTGGCACTTACATTCCACTGAAGTGAATACGAGGTATATATAACATTACACAATGAGTATTATATCTTATTACGAAACATAGAAATGAAATACGACATCTCGTTTTAAGAAGCATTAGTACTCTATTGCTGTGATACGTAGACATCTGCAAACAATATTTCCTAGCAAGGAAATGTCGCATTTACATTCTTGTGAAGTGAAATCGAGGTATACATGACACTTCGCACTGAATATTATATCTTATCATGAAACATAGAAGAGAGGTGCGATATCGCATTTTAGGGAGCATTAGAAATCTATTGCTGTGATACGTAGACATCTGCAAACAATATTTCCTAGCAAGGAAGTGTCGCATTTACATTCTTGTGAAGTGAAATCGAGGTATACATGACACTTCGCAATGAATATTATATCTTATCATGGAACATGGAAGTGAGATGCGATATTGCGTTCTAAGAAGCATTAGAACCCTATTGCTACGATACGTAGACATCTGCAAACACTATTTCCTAGCATGGAAGTGTCGCATTTACATTCTTTTGAAGTGAATACGAGGTATATATGACACTTCGCAATGAATATTATATCTTATCATGAAACATAGAAGTCAGATGCGATATCGCGTTCTAAGAAGCATTAGAACTCTATTGCTACGATACTTAGACATCTGCAAACGCTATTTCCTCGCATGGAAGTGTCGCATTTACATTCTTTTGAAGTGAATACGAGATATACATGACACTTCGCAATGAATATTATATCTTATCATGAAACATAGGAATGAGGTGCTATATCGCGTTTTGAGAAGCATTAGAACACTATTGCTAATATGCGTAGACATAATGCAAACTCTATTTCCTAGCATGGACATGTGGCACTTACATTCCACTGAAGTGAATACGAGGTATACATAACATTACACAAAGAGTATTATATCTTATTACGAAACATAGAAATGAAATACGACATCTCGTTTTAAGAAGCATTATTACTCTATTGCTGTGATACGTAGACATCTGCAAACAATATTTCCTAGCAAGGAAGTGTCGCATTTACATCCTTGTGAAGTGAAATCGAGGTATACATGACACTTCGCAATGAATATTATATCTTATCATGAAACATAGGAATGAGGTGCTATATCGCGGTTTGAGAAGCATTAGAACTCTATAGCTACGATACGTAGACATCTGCAAAGGCTATTTCCTAGCATGGAAGGGTCGCATTTACATTCTTTTGAAGTGAGTACGAGGTATACATGACACTTCGCAATGAATATTATACCTTATCATGAAACATAGAAGAGAGATGCCATATCGCGTTTTAGGACGCATTAGAACTCTATTGCTGCGATACGTAGACATCTGCAAACGCTATTTCCTAGCATGGAAGTGTCGCATTTACATTCTTTTGAAGTGAATACGAGATACACATGACACTTCGCAATGAATATTATAGCTTATCATGAAACATAGGAATGAGGTGCTATATCGCGTTTTGAGAAGCATTAGAACTCTATTGCTATTATACGTAGACATCTGCAAACTCTATTTCCTAGCAAGGAAATTTCGCACTTACATTCCACTGAAGTGAATACGAGGTATACATAACATTACACAATGAATATTATATCTTATTACGAAACATAGAAGGGAAATACGACATCTCGTTTTAAGAAGCATTAGTACTCTATTGCTGTGATACGTTGACATCTGCAAACAATAATTTCCTAGCAAGGAAGTGTCGCATTATATTCTTTTGTAGTGAATACGAGGTATACATGACACTTCGCAATGAATATTATACCTTATCATGAACATAGAAGAGAGGTGCGATATCGCCGTTTTAGGAAGCATTAAAACTCTATTGCTGCGATACGTAGACATCTGCAAACGCTATTTCCTAGCATGGAAGTGTCGCATTTACATTCTTTTGAAGTGAATACAAGATATGCATGACACTTCGCAATGAATATTATATCTTATCATAAAACATAGGAATGAGATGCTATATCGCGTTTTGAGAAGCATTAGAACTCTATTGCTAATATGCGTAGACATCTACAAACTCTATTTCCTAGCATTACACTTACATTCCACTTACATTCCACTTACATTCCACTGAAGTGAATACGAGGTATACATAACACTCCACAATGAATATTATATCTTATCACGAAACATAGAAATGAAATGCGGCATCTCGTTTTAAGACGCATTAGAACTCTATTGCTACGATACGTATACATCTGCAAACGCTATTTCCTAGCATGGAAGTGTCTTATTTACATTCTTTTGAAGTGAATACGAGGTATACACGACACTTCGCAATGAATATTATATCTTATCATGAAACATAGAAGTGAGATGCGATATCGCGTTCTAAGAAGCATTTGAACTCTATTGCTACGATACGTAGACATCTGCAAACGCTATTTCCTAGCATGGAAGGGTCGCATTTACACTCTTTTGAAGTGAGTACGAGGTATACATAACACTCCATAATGAATATTATATCTTTTCATGAAACATAGCAGTGAGATGCGATATCGCGTTTTGAGAAGCATTAGAACTCTATAGCTACGATACGTAGACATCTGCAAAGGCTATTTCCTAGCATGGAAGTGTCGCATTTACATTCTTTTGAAGTGAATACGAGGTATACATGACACTTCGCAATGAATATTATATCTTATCATGAAACATAGGAATGAGGTGCTATATCGCGTTTTGAGAAGCATTAGAACTCTAGAGCTACGATACGTAGACATCTGCAAAGGCTATTTCCTAGCATGGAAGTGTCGCATTTACATTCATTTGAAGTGAATACGAGGTATACATGACACTTCGCGATGAATATTATACCTTATCGTGAAACATAGAAGAGAGGTGCGATATCGCGTTTTAGGAAGCATTAGAACTCTATTGCTAATATGCGTTGACATCTGCAAACTCTATTTCCTAGCATTACACTTACATTCCACTTACATTCCACTGAAGTGAACACGAGGTATACATAACACTCCACAATGAATATTATATCTTATCACGAAACATAGAAATGAAATGCGGCATCTCGTTTTAAGACGCATTAGAACTCTATTGCTACGATACGTAGACATCTGCAAACGATATTTCCTAGCATGGAAGTGTCATATTTACATTCTTTTGAAGTGAATACGAAGTATACATGACACTTCGCAATGAATATTATATCTTATCATGAAACATAGAAGTGAGATGCGATATCGCGTTCTAAGAAGCATTAGAACTCTATTGCTACGATACGTAGACATCTGCAAACGCTATTTCCTAGCATGGAAGGGTCGCATTTACACTCTTTTGAAGTGAGTACGAGGTATACATAACACTCCATAATGAATATTATATCTTTTCATGAAACATAGAAGTGAGATGCGATATCGCGTTCTAAGAAGCATTAGAACTCTATTGCTACGATACGTAGACATCTGCAAAGGCTATTTCCTAGCATGGAAGGGTCGCATTTACATTCTTTTGAAGTGAGTACGAGCTATACATAACACTCCATAATGAATATTATATCTTATCATGAAACATGGCAGTGAGATGCGATATCGCGTTTTAAGAAGCATTAGAACTCTATTGCTACGACACGTACACATCTGCAAACGCTATTTCCTAGCATTGAAGTGTCACATTTACATTCATTTGAAGTGAGTACGAGGTATACATAACGCTCCATAATGAATATTATATCTTATCATGAAACATGGCAGTGAGATGCGATATCGCGTTTTAGGAAGCATTAGAACTCTATTGCTGCGATACGTAGACATCTGCAAACGCTATTTCCTAGCATGGAAGTGTCGCATTTACATTCTTTTGAAGTGAATACGAGATATACATGACACTTCGCAATGAATATTATATCTTATCATGAAACATAGGAATGAGGTGCTATATCTCGTTTTGAGAAGCATTAGAACTCTATTGCTATTATACGTAGACATCTGCAAACTCTATTTCCTAGCAAGGAAATTTCGCACTTACATTACACTGAAGTGAATACGAGGTATACATAACATTACACAATGAATATTATATCTTATTACGAAACATAGAAGTGAAATACGACATCTCGTTTTAAGAAGCATTAGAACCCTATTGCTGCGATTCGTAGACATCTGCAAACGCTACTTCCTAGCATGGAAGTGTCGCATTTACTTTCTTTTGAAGTGAATACGAGGTATACATGACACGTCGCAATGAATATTATATCTTATCATGAAACATAGAAGTGAGATGCGATATCGCGTTTTAAGAAGCATTAGAACCCTATTGCTACGATACGTAGACATCAGTAAACGCTACTTCCTAGCATGGAAGTGTCGCATTTACATTCTTTTGAAGTGAATACGAGGTGTACATGACACTTCGCAATGAATATTATATCTTATCATGAAACATAAAAGTGAGATGCGATATCGCGTTCTAAGAAGCATTAGAACTCTATTGCTACGATACGTAGACATCTGCAAAAACTATTCCCTAGCATGGAAGGGTCGCATTTACATTCTTTTGAAGTGAGTACGAGGTATACATATCACTCCATAATGAATATTATATCTTATCATGAAACACAGCAGTGAGGTGCAATATCTCGTTTTAAGAAGCATTAGAACTCTATTGCTACGGTACGTAGACATCTGCAAAGGCTATTTCCTAGCATGGAAGGGTCGCATTTACATTCTTTTGAAGTGAGTACGAGGTATACATATCTCTCCATAATGAATATTATATCTTATCATGAAACATAGGAAGGAGGTGCTATATCGCGTTTTGAGAAGCATTAGAACTCTATTGCTACGATACGTAGACATGTGCAAAGGCTATTCCCTAGCATGGAAGGGTCGCATTTACATTCTTTTGAAGTGAGTACGATGTATACATATCACTCCGTAATGAATATTATATCTTATCATGAAGCATAGCAGTGAGATGCGATATCGCGTTTTAAGAAGCATTAGAACTCTATTGCTACGATACGTAGACATCTGCAAACGATATTTCCTAGCATGGAAGTGTCATATTTACATTCTTTTGAAGTGAATACGAAGTATACATGACACTTCGCAATGAATATTATATCTTATCATGAAACATAGAAGTGAGATGCGATATCGCGTTCTAAGAAGCATTAGAACTCTATTGCTACGATACGTAGACATCTGCAAACGCTATTTTCTAGCATGGAAGGGTCGCATTTACACTCTTTTGAAGTGAGTACGAGGTATACATAACACTCCATAATGAATATTATATCTTTTCATGAAACATAGAAGTGAGATGCGATATCGCGTTCTAAGAAGCATTAGAACTCTATTGCTACGATACGTAGACATCTGCAAAGGCTATTTCCTAGCATGGAAGGGTCGCATTTACATTCTTTTGAAGTGAGTACGAGCTATACATAACACTCCATAATGAATATTATATCTTATCATGAAACATAGCAGTGAGATGCGATATCGCGTTTTAAGAAGCATTAGAACTCTATTGCTACGACACGTACACATCTGCAAACGCTATTTCCTAGCATTGAAGTGTCACATTTACATTCATTTGAAGTGAGTACGAGGTATACATAACGCTCCATAATGAATATTATATCTTATCATGAAACATGGCAGTGAGATGCGATATCGCGTTTTAGGAAGCATTAGAACTCTATTGCTGCGATACGTAGACATCTGCAAACGCTATTTCCTAGCATGGAAGTGTCGCATTTACATTCTTTTGAAGTGAATACGAGATATACATGACACTTCGCAATGAATATTATATCTTATCGTGAAACATAGGAATGAGGTGCTATATCACGTTTTGAGAAGCATTAGAACTCTATTGCTATTATACGTAGACATCTGCAAACTCTATTTCCTAGCAAGGAAATTTCGCACTTACATTACACTGAAGTGAATACGAGGTATACATAACATTACACAATGAATATTATATCTTATTACGAAACATAGAAGTGAAATACGACATCTCGTTTTAAGAAGCATTAGAACTCTATTGCTGCGATACGTAGACATCTGCAAACGCTATTTCCTAGCATGGAAGGGTCGCATTTACATTCTTTTGAAGTGAGTACGAGGTATACATATCACTCCATAATGAATATTATATCTTATCATGAAACATAGGAAGGAGGTGCTATATCGCGTTTTGAGAAGCATTAGAACTCTATTGCTACGATACGTAGACATGTGCAAAGGCTATTCCCTAGCATGGAAGGGTCGCATTTACATTCTTTTGAAGTGAGTACGATGTATACATATCACTCCGTAATGAATATTATATCTTATCATGAAGCATAGCAGTGAGATGCGATATCGCGTTTTAAGAAGCATTAGAGCTCTATTGCTACGATACGTAGACATCTGCAAAGGCTATTCCCTAGCATGGAAGTGTCGCATTTACATTCTTTTGATGTGAATACGAGATATACATGACACATCGCAATGAATATTATATCTTATCATGAAACATAGGAATGAGGTGCTATATCGCGTTTTGAGAATCATTAGAACTCTATTGCTACGATACGTAGACATCTGCAAACGCTATTTCCTAGCATGGAAGTGTCGCATTTACATTCTTTTGAAGTGAATACGAGGTATACATGACACATCGCAATGAATATTATATCTTATCATGAAACATAAAAGTGAGATGCGGTATCGCGTTCTAAGAAGCATTAGAACTCTATTGCTACGATACGTAGACATCTGCAAAGGCTATTCCCTAGCATAGAAGGGTCGCATTTACATTCTTTTGAAGTGAGTACGAGGTATACATATCACTCCATAATGAATATTATATCTTATCATGAAACATAGCAGTGAGATGCGACATCTCGTTTTAAGAAGCATTATTACTCTATTGCTACGGTACGTAGACATCTGCAAACGCTATTTCCTAGCATGGAAGGGTCGCATTTACATTCTTTTGAAGTGAGTACGAGGTATACATATCACTCCATAATGAATATTATATCTCATCATGAAACATAGCAGTGAGATGCGACATCTCGTTTTAAGAAGCATTATTACGCTATTGCTACGATACGTAGACATCTGCAAACGCTATTTCCTAGCATGGAAGTGTCGCATTTACATTCATTTGAAGTGAATACGAGGTATACATGACACTTCGCAATGGATATTATACCTTATCATGAAACATAGAAGGGAGATGCGATATCGCGTTTTAGGAAGCATTGGAACTCTATTGCTGCGATATGTAGACATCTGCAAACGCTATTTCCTAGCATGGAAGTGTCGCATTTACATTCTTTTGATGTGAATACGAGATATACATGACACTTCGCAATGAATATTATATCTTATCATGAAACATAGATATGAGGTGCTATATCGCGTATTGAGAAGCATTAGAACTCTATTGCTACGATACGTAGACATCTGCAAACGCTATTTCCTAGCATGGAAGTGTCGCATTTACATTCTTTTGAAGTGAATACGAGGTATACATGACACATCGCAATGAATATTATATCTTATCATGAAACATAAAAGTGAGATGCGATATCGCGTTCTAAGAAGCATTAGAACTCTATTGCTACGATACGTAGACATCTGCAAAGGCTATTCCCTAGCATAGAAGGGTCGCATTTACATTCTTTTGAAGTGAGTACGATGTATACATGACACTTCGCAATGAATATTATATCTTATCATGGAACATAGAAGTGAGATGCGATATCGCGTTCTAAGAAGCATTAGAACCCTATTGCTACGATACGTAGACATCTGCAAACACTATTTCCTAGCATGGAAGTGTCGCATTTACATTCTTTTGAAGTGAATACGAGGTATAGATGACACTTCGCAATGAATATTATATCTTATCATGAAACATAGAAGTGAGATGCGATATCGCGTTTTAAGGAGCATTGGAACTCTATTGCTGCGATACGTAGACATCTGCAAACTCTATTTCCTAGCATGGTCATGTGGCACTTACATTCCACTGAAGTGAATACGAGGTATATATAACATTACACAATGAGTATTATATCTTATTACGAAACATAGAAATGAAATACGACATCTCGTTTTAAGAAGCATTAGTACTCTATTGCTGTGATACGTAGACATCTGCAAACAATATTTCCTAGCAAGGAAGTGTCGCATTTACATTCTTGTGAAGTGAAATCGAGGTATACATGACACTTCGCACTGAATAATATATCTTATCATGAAACATAGAAGAGAGGTGCGATATCGCATTTTAGGGAGCACTAGAACACTATTGCTGTGATACGTAGACATCTGCAAACAATATTTCCTAACAAGGAAGTGTTGCATTTACATTCTTGTGAAGTGAAATCGAGGTATACATGAAACTTCGCAATGAATATTATATCTTATCATGGAACATAGAAGTGAGATGCGATATTGCGTTCTAAGAAGCATTAGAACCCTATTGCTACGATACGTAGACATCTGCAAACACTATTTCCTAGCATGGAAGTGTCGCATTTACATTCTTTTGAAGTGAATACGAGATATACATGACACTTCGCAATGAATATTATATCTTGTCATGAAACATAGGAATGAGGTGCTATATCGCGTTTTGAGAAGCATTAGAACACTATTGCTAATATGCGTAGACATCTGCAAACTCTATTTCCTAGCATGGACATGTGGCACTTACATTCCACTGAAGTGAATACGAGGTATACATAACATTATACAATGAGTATTATATCTTATTACGAAACATAGAAATGAAATACGACATCTCGTTTTAAGAAGCATTATTACTCTATTGCTGTGATACGTAGACATCTGCAAACAATATTTCCTAGCAAGGAAGTGTCGCATTCACATTCTTGTGAAGTGAAATCGAGGTATACATGACACTTCGCAACGAATATTATACCTTATCATGAAACATAGAAGAGAGATGCCATATCGCGTTTTAGGACGCATTAGAACTCTATTGCTGCGATACGTAGACATCTGCAAACGCTATTTCCTAGCATGGAAGTGTCGCATTTACATTCTTTTGAAGTGAGTACGAGGTATACATAACACTCCATAATGAATATTACATCTTATCATGAAACATAGCTGTGAGATGCGATATCGCGTTTTAGGAAGCATTAGAACTCTATTGCTGCGATACGTAGACATCTGCAAACGCTATTTCCTAGCATGGAAGTGTCGCATTTACATTCTTTTGAAGTGAGTACGAGATATACATGACACTTCGCAATGAATATTATATCTTATCATGAAACATAGATATGAGGTGCTATATCGCGTTTTGAGAAGCATTAGAACTCTATTGTTACGATACGTAGACATCTGCAAACGCTATTTCCTAGCATGGAAGTGTCGCATTTACATTCTTTTGAAGTGAATACGAGGTATACATGACACATCGCAATGAATATTATATCTTATCATGAAACATAAAAGTGAGATGCGGTATCGCGTTCTAAGAAGCATTAGAACTCTATTGCTACGATACGTAGACATCTGCAAAGGCTATTCCCTAGCATAGAAGGGTCGCATTTACATTCTTTTGAAGTGAGTACGAGGTATACATATCACACCATAATGAATATTATATCTTATCATGAAACATAGCAGTGAGATGCGACATCTCGTTTTAAGAAGCATTATTACTCTATTGCTACGGTACGTAGACATCTGCAAACGCTATTTCCTAGCATGGAAGTGTCATATTTACATTCTTTTGAAGTGAATACGATGTATACATGACACTTCGCAATGAATATTATATCTTATCATGAAACATAGAAGTGAGATGCGATATCGCGTTTTAAGAAGCATTAGAACTCTATTGCTACGATACGTAGACATCTGCAAAGGCTATTCCCTAGCATGGAAGGGTCGCATTTACATTCTTTTGAAGTGAGTACGAGGTATACATATCACTCCATAATGAATATTATATCTCATCATGAAACATAGCAGTGAGATGCGACATCTCGTTTTAAGAAGCATTATTTCGCTGTTGCTACGATACGTAGACATCTGCAAACGCTATTTCCTAGCATGGAAGTGTCATATTTACATTCTTTTGAAGTGAATACGATGTATACATGACACTTCGCAATGAATATTATATCTTATCATGAAACATAGAAGTGAGATGCGATATCGCGTTTTAAGAAGCATTAGAACTCTATTGCTACGATACGTAGACATCTGCAAAGGCTATTCCCTAGCATGGAAGGGTCGCATTTACATTCTTTTGAAGTGAGTACGAGGTATACATATCACTCCATAATGAATATTATATCTCATCATGAAACATAGCAGTGAGATGCGACATCTCGTTTTAAGAAGCATTATTACGCTATTGCTACGATACGTAGACATCTGCAAACGCTATTTCCTAGCATGGAAGTGTCGCATTTACATTCATTTGAAGTGAATACGAGGTATACATGACACTTCGCAATGGATATTATACCTTATCATGAAACATAGAAGGGAGATGCGATATCGCGTTTTAGGAAGCATTGGAACTCTATTGCTGCGATATGTAGACATCTGCAAACGCTATTTCCTAGCATGGAAGGGTCGCATTTACATTCTTTTGAAGTGAGTACGAGGTATACGTATCACTCCATAATGAATATTATATCTCATCATGAAACATAGCAGTGAGATGCGATATCTCGTTTTAAGAAGCATTATTACGCTATTGCTACGATACGTAGACATCTGCAAACGCTATTTCCTAGCATGGAAGTGTCGCATTTACATTCATTTGAAGTGAATACGAGGTATACATGACACTTCGCAATGGATATTATACCTTATCATGAAACATAGAAGGGAGATGCGATATCGCGTTTTAGGAAGCATTGGAAATCTATTGCTGCGATATGTAGACATCTGCAAACGCTATTTCCTAGCATGGAAGTGTCGCATTTACGTTCTTTTGATGTGAATACGAGATATACATGACACTTCGCAATGAATATTATATCTTATCATGAGACATAGATATGAGGTGCTATATCGCGTTTTGAGAAGCATTAGAACTCTATTGTTACGATACGTAGACATCTGCAAACGCTATTTCCTAGCATGGAAGTGTCGCATTTACATTCTTTTGAAGTGAATACGAGGTATACATGACACATCGCAATGAATATTATATCTTATCATGAAACATAAAAGTGAGATGCGGTATCGCGTTCTAAGAAGCATTAGAACTCTATTGCTACGATACGTAGATATCTGCAAAGGCTATTCCCTAGCATAGAAGGGTCGCATTTACATTCTTTTGAAGTGAGTACGAGGTATACATATCACTCCATAATGAATATTATATCTTATCATGAAACATAGCAGTGAGATGCGACATCTCGTTTTAAGAAGCATTATTACTCTATTGCTACGGTACGTAGACATCTGCAAACGCTATTTCCTAGCATGGAAGTGTCATATTTACATTCTTTTGAAGTGAATACGATGTATACATGACACTTCGCAATGAATATTATATCTTATCATGAAACATAGAAGTGAGATGCGATATCGCGTTTTAAGAAGCATTAGAACTCTATTGCTACGATACGTAGACATCTGCAAAGGCTATTCCCTAGCATGGAAGGGTCGCATTTACATTCTTTTGAAGTGAGTACGAGGTATACATATCACTCCATAATGAATATTATATCTCATCATGAAACATAGCAGTGAGATGCGACATCTCGTTTTAAGAAGCATTATTACGCTGTTGCTACGATACGTAGACATCTGCAAACGCTATTTCCTAGCATGGAAGTGTCATATTTACATTCTTTTGACGTGAATACGATGTATACATGACACTTCGCAATGAATATTATATCTTATCATGAAACATAGAAGGGAGATGCGATATCGCGTTTTAGGAAGCATTGGAACTCTATTGCTGCGATATGTAGACATCTGCAAACGCTATTTCCTAGCATGGAAGGGTCGCATTTACATTCTTTTGAAGTGAGTACGAGGTATACGTATCACTCCATAATGAATATTATATCTCATCATGAAACATAGCAGTGAGATGCGATATCTCGTTTTAAGAAGCATTATTACGCTATTGCTACGATACGTAGACATCTGCAAACGCTATTTCCTAGCATGGAAGTGTCGCATTTACATTCATTTGAAGTGAATACGAGGTATACATGACACTTCGCAATGGATATTATACCTTATCATGAAACATAGAAGGGAGATGCGATATCGCGTTTTAGGAAGCATTGGAAATCTATTGCTGCGATATGTAGACATCTGCAAACGCTATTTCCTAGCATGGAAGTGTCGCATTTACGTTCTTTTGATGTGAATACGAGATATACATGACACTTCGCAATGAATATTATATCTTATCATGAGACATAGATATGAGGTGCTATATCGCGTTTTGAGAAGCATTAGAACTCTATTGTTACGATACGTAGACATCTGCAAACGCTATTTCCTAGCATGGAAGTGTCGCATTTACATTCTTTTGAAGTGAATACGAGGTATACATGACACATCGCAATGAATATTATATCTTATCATGAAACATAAAAGTGAGATGCGGTATCGCGTTCTAAGAAGCATTAGAACTCTATTGCTACGATACGTAGATATCTGCAAAGGCTATTCCCTAGCATAGAAGGGTCGCATTTACATTCTTTTGAAGTGAGTACGAGGTATACATATCACTCCATAATGAATATTATATCTTATCATGAAACATAGCAGTGAGATGCGACATCTCGTTTTAAGAAGCATTATTACTCTATTGCTACGGTACGTAGACATCTGCAAACGCTATTTCCTAGCATGGAAGTGTCATATTTACATTCTTTTGAAGTGAATACGATGTATACATGACACTTCGCAATGAATATTATATCTTATCATGAAACATAGAAGTGAGATGCGATATCGCGTTTTAAGAAGCATTAGAACTCTATTGCTACGATACGTAGACATCTGCAAAGGCTATTCCCTAGCATGGAAGGGTCGCATTTACATTCTTTTGAAGTGAGTACGAGGTATACATATCACTCCATAATGAATATTATATCTCATCATGAAACATAGCAGTGAGATGCGACATCTCGTTTTAAGAAGCATTATTACGCTGTTGCTACGATACGTAGACATCTGCAAACGCTATTTCCTAGCATGGAAGTGTCATATTTACATTCTTTTGACGTGAATACGATGTATACATGACACTTCGCAATGAATATTATATCTTATCATGAAACATAGAAGGGAGATGCGATATCGCGTTTTAGGAAGCATTGGAACTCTATTGCTGCGATATGTAGACATCTGCAAACGCTATTTCCTAGCATGGAAGGGTCGCATTTACATTCTTTTGAAGTGAGTACGAGGTATACGTATCACTCCATAATGAATATTATATCTCATCATGAAACATAGCAGTGAGATGCGATATCTCGTTTTAAGAAGCATTATTACGCTATTGCTACGATACGTAGACATCTGCAAACGCTATTTCCTAGCATGGAAGTGTCGCATTTACATTCATTTGAAGTGAATACGAGGTATACATGACACTTCGCAATGGATATTATACCTTATCATGAAACATAGAAGGGAGATGCGATATCGCGTTTTAGGAAGCATTGGAAATCTATTGCTGCGATATGTAGACATCTGCAAACGCTATTTCCTAGCATGGAAGTGTCGCATTTACGTTCTTTTGATGTGAATACGAGATATACATGACACTTCGCAATGAATATTATATCTTATCATGAGACATAGATATGAGGTGCTATATCGCGTTTTGAGAAGCATCAGAACTCTATTGTTACGATACGTAGACATCTGCAAACGCTATTTCCTAGCATGGAAGTGTCGCATTTACATTCTTTTGAAGTGAATACGAGGTATACATGACACATCGCAATGAATATTATATCTTATCATGAAACATAAAAGTGAGATGCGGTATCGCGTTCTAAGAAGCATTAGAACTCTATTGCTACGATACGTAGACATCTGCAAAGGCTATTCCCTAGCATAGAAGGGTCGCATTTACATTCTTTTGAAGTGAGTACGAGGTATACATATCACTCCATAATGAATATTATATCTTATCATGAAACATAGCAGTGAGATGCGACATCTCGTTTTAAGAAGCATTATTACTCTATTGCTACGGTACGTAGACATCTGCAAACACTATTTCCTAGCATGGAAGTGTCATATTTACATTCTTTTGAAGTGAATACGATGTATACATGACACTTCGCAATGAATATTATATCTTATCATGAAACATAGAAGTGAGATGCGATATCGCGTTTTAAGAAGCATTAGAACTCTATTGCTACGATACGTAGACATCTGCAAAGGCTATTCCCTAGCATGGAAGGGTCGCATTTACATTCTTTTGAAGTGAGTACGAGGTATACATATCACTCCATAATGAATATTATATCTCATCATGAAACATAGCAGTGAGATGCGACATCTCGTTTTAAGAAGCATTATTACGCTGTTGCTACGATACGTAGACATCTGCAAACGCTATTTCCTAGCATGGAAGTGTCATATTTACATTCTTTTGAAGTGAATACGATGTATACATGACACTTCGCAATGAATATTATATCTTATCATGAAACATAGAAGTGAGATGCGATATCGCGTTTTAAGAAGCATTAGAACTCTATTGCTACGATACGTAGACATCTGCAAAGGCTATTCCCTAGCATGGAAGGGTCGCATTTACATTCTTTTGAAGTGAGTACGAGGTATACATATCACTCCATAATGAATATTATATCTCATCATGAAACATAGCAGTGAGATGCGACATCTCGTTTTAAGAAGCATTATTACGCTATTGCTACGATACGTAGACATCTGCAAACGCTATTTCCTAGCATGGAAGTGTCGCATTTACATTCATTTGAAGTGAATACGAGGTATACATGACACTTCGCAATGGATATTATACCTTATCATGAAACATAGAAGGGAGATGCGATATCGCGTTTTAGGAAGCATTGGAACTCTATTGCTGCGATATGTAGACATCTGCAAACGCTATTTCCTAGCATGGAAGGGTCGCATTTACATTCTTTTGAAGTGAGTACGAGGTATACGAATCACTCCATAATGAATATTATATCTCATCATGAAACATAGCAGTGAGATGCGATATCTCGTTTTAAGAAGCATTATTACGCTATTGCTACGATACGTAGACATCTGCAAACGCTATTTCCTAGCATGGAAGTGTCGCATTTACATTCATTTGAAGTGAATACGAGGTATACATGACACTTCGCAATGGATATTATACCTTATCATGAAACATAGAAGGGAGATGCGATATCGCGTTTTAGGAAGCATTGGAAATCTATTGCTGCGATATGTAGACATCTGCAAACGCTATTTCCTAGCATGGAAGTGTCGCATTTACGTTCTTTTGATGTGAATACGAGATATACATGACACTTCGCAATGAATATTATATCTTATCATGAGACATAGATATGAGGTGCTATATCGCGTTTTGAGAAGCATTAGAACTCTATTGCTACGATACGTAGACATCTGCAAACGCTATTTCCTAGCATGGAAGTGTCGCATTTACATTCTTTTGAAGTGAATACGAGGTATACATGACACATCGCAATGAATATTATATCTTATCATGAAACATAAAAGTGAGATGCGATATCGCGTTCTAAGAAGCATTAGAACTCTATTGCTACGATACGTAGACGTCTGCAAAGGCTATTCCCTAGCATAGAAGGGTCGCATTTACATTCTTTTGAAGTGAGTACGATGTATACATGACACTTCGCAATGAATATTATATCTTATCATGGAACATAGAAGTGAGATGCGATATCGCGTTCTAAGAAGCATTAGAACCCTATTGCTACGATACGTAGACATCTGCAAACACTATTTCCTAGCATGGAAGTGTCGCATTTACATTCTTTTGAAGTGAATACGAGGTATAGATGACACTTCGCAATGAATATTATATCTTATCATGAAACATAGAAGTGAGATGCGATATCGCGTTTTAAGGAGCATTGGAACTCTATTGCTACGATACGTAGACATCTGCAAACGCTATTTCCTAGCATGGAAGTGTCGCATTTACATTCTTTTGAAGTGAGTACGAGGTATACATAACACTCCATAATGAATATTATATCTTATCATGAAACATAGCAGTGAGATGCGATATCGCGTTTTAAGAAGCATAAGAACTCTATTGCTACGACACGTAGACATCTGCAAACGCTATTTCCTAGCATTGAAGTGTCACATTTACATTCATTTGAAGTGAGAACGAGGTATACAGAACGCTCCATAATGAATATTATATCTTATCATGAAACATAGCAGTGAGATGCGATATCGCGTCTTAGGAAGCATTAGAACTCTATTGCTGCGATACGTAGACATCTGCAAACGCTATTTCCTAGCATGGAAGTGTCGCATTTACATTCTTTTGAAGTGAATACGAGATATACATGACACTTCGCAATGAATATTATATCTTATTACGAAACATAGAAGTGAAATACGACATCTCGTTTTAAGAAGCATTAGAACCCTATTGCTGCGATTCGTAGACATTTGCAAACGCTACTTCCTAGCATGGAAGTGTCGCATTTACTTTCCTTTGAAGTGAATACGAGGTATACATGACACGTCGCAATGAATATTATATCTTATCATGAAACATAGAAGTGAGATGCGATACCGCGTTTTAAGAAGCATTAGAACCCTATTGCTACGATACGTAGACATCAGTAAACGCTACTTCCTAGCATGGAAGTGTCGCATTTACATTCTTTTGAAGTGAATACGAGGTGTACATGACACTTCGCAATGAATATTATATCTTATCATGAAACATAAATGTGAGATGCGATATCGCGTTCTAAGAAGCATTAGAACTCTATTGCTACGATACGTAGACATCTGCAAAAACTATTCCCTAGCATGGGAGGGTCGCATTTACATTCTTTTGAAGTGAGTACGAGGTATACATATCACTCCATAATGAATATTATATCTTATCATGAAACACAGCAGTGAGGTGCAATATCTCGTTTTAAGAAGCATTAGAACTCTATTGCTACGGTACGTAGACATCTGCAAACGCTATTTCCTAGCATGGAATTGTCATATTTACATTCTTCTGAAGTGAATACGAGGTATACATGACACTTCGCAATGAATATTATATCTTATCATGAATCATAGAAGTGAGATGCGATATCGCCTTCTAAGAAGCACTAGAACTCTATTGCTACGATACGTAGACATCTGCAAACGCTATTTCCTAGCATGGAAGGGTCGCATTTACATTCTTTTGAAGTGAGTACGAGGTATACATATCACTCCATAATGAATATTATATCTTATCATGAAACACAGCAGTGAGGTGCAATATCTCGTTTTAAGAAGCATTAGAACTCTATTGCTACGGTACGTAGACATCTGCAAATGCTATTTCCTAGCATGGAAGTGTCATATTTACATTCTTCTGAAGTGAATACGAGGTATACATGACACTTCGCAATGAATATTATATCTTATCATGAATCATAGAAGTGAGATGCGATATCGCCTTCTAAGAAGCACTAGAACTCTATTGCTACGATACGTAGACATCTGCAAACGCTATTTCCTAGCATGGAAGTGTCGCATTTACATTCTTTTGATGTGAAACGAGATATACATGACACTTCGCAATGAATATTATATCTTGTCATGAAACATAGGAAGGAGGTGCTATATCGCGTTTTGAGAAGCATTAGAACTCTATTGCTACGATACGTAGACATGTGCAAAAGCTATTCCCTAGCATGGAAGGGTCGCATTTACATTCTTTTGAAGTGAGTACGATGTATACATATCACTCCGTAATGAATAATATATCTTATCATGAAGCATAGCAGTGAGATGCGATATCGCGTTTTAAGAAGCATTAGAACTCTATTGCTACGATACGTAGACATCTGCAAAGGCTATTCCCTAGCATGAAAGTGTCGCATTTACATTCTTTTGATGTGAATACGAGATATACATGACACATCGCAATGAATATTATATCTTATCATGAAACATAGGAATGAGGTGCTATATCGCGTTTTGAGAATCATTAGAACTCTATTGCTACGATACGTAGACATCTGCAA
This sequence comes from Xylocopa sonorina, assembly GCF_050948175.1. Taxonomy (NCBI): domain Eukaryota; kingdom Metazoa; phylum Arthropoda; class Insecta; order Hymenoptera; family Apidae; genus Xylocopa; species Xylocopa sonorina. The sequence goes on from NW_027490450.1 coordinate 138,143, forward strand.
ACGCTATTTCCTAGCATGGAAGTGTCGCATTTACATTCTTTTGAAGTGAATACGAGGTATACATGACACTTCGCAATGAATATTATATCTTATCATGAAACATAAAAGTGAGATGCGATATCGCGTTCTAAGAAGCATTAGAACTCTATTGCTACGATACGTAGACATCTGCAAAGGCTATTCCCTAGCATGGAAGGGTCGCATTTACATTCTTTTGAAATGAGTACGAGGTATACATATCACTCCATAATGAATATTATATCTCATCATGAAACATAGCAGTGAGATGCGACATCTCGTCTTAAAAAGCATTATTACGCTATTGCTACGATACGTAGACATCTGCAAACGCTATTTTCTAGCATGGAAGGGTCGCATTTACATTCTTTTGAAGTGAGTACGAGGTATACATATCACTCCATAATGAATATTATATCTTATCATGAAACACTGCAGTGAGGTGCAATATCTCGTTTTAAGAAGCATTAGAACTCTATTGCTACGGTACGTAGACATCTGCAAACGCTATTTCCTAGCATGGAAGTGTCATATTTACATTCTTCTGAAGTGAATACGAGGTATACATGACACTTCGCAATGAATATTATATCTTATCATGAATCATAGAAGTGAGATGCGATATCGCCTTCTAAGAAGCACTAGAACTCTATTGCTACGATACGTAGACATCTGCAAACGCTATTTCCTAGCATGGAAGTGTCGCATTTACATTCGCTTGAAGTGAATACGAGATATACATGACACTTCGCAATGAATATTATACCTTATCATGAAACATAGAAGAGAGATGCGATATCGCGTTTTAAGAAGCATAAGAACTCTATTGCTGCGATACGTAGACATCTGCAAACTCTATTTCCTAGCATGGACATGTGGCACTTACATTCCACTGAAGTGAATACGAGGTATATATAACATTACACAATGAGTATTATATCTTATTACGAAACATAGAAATGAAATACGACATCTCGTTTTAAGAAGCATTAGTACTCTATTGCTGTGATACGTAGACATCTGCAAACAATATTTCCTAGCAAGGAAGTGTCGCATTTACATTCTTGTGAAGTGAAATCGAGGTATACATGACACTTCGCAATGAATATTATATCTTATCATGAAACATAGAAGGGAGATGCGATATCGCGTTTTAGGAAGCATTGGAACTCTATTGCTGCGATATGTAGACATCTGCAAACGCTATTTCCTAGCATGGAAGTGTCGCATTTACATTCTTTTGAAGTGAATACGAGGTATACATGACACATCGCAATGAATATTATATCTTATCATGAAACATAAAAGTGAGATGCGGTATCGCGTTCTAAGAAGCATTAGAACTCTATTGCTACGATACGTAGACATCTGCAAAGGCTATTCCCTAGCATAGAAGGGTCGCATTTACATTCTTTTGAAGTGAGTACGAGGTATACATATCACTCCATAATGAATATTATATCTTATCATGAAACATAGCAGTGAGATGCGACATCTCGTTTTAAGAAGCATTATTACTCTATTGCTACGGTACGTAGACATCTGCAAACGCTATTTCCTAGCATGGAAGTGTCATATTTACATTCTTTTGAAGTGAATACGATGTATACATGACACTTCGCAATGAATATTATATCTTATCATGAAACATAGAAGTGAGATGCGATATCGCGTTTTAAGAAGCATTAGAACTCTATTGCTACGATACGTAGACATCTGCAAAGGCTATTCCCTAGCATGGAAGGGTCGCATTTACATTCTTTTGAAGTGAGTACGAGGTATACATATCACTCCATAATGAATATTATATCTCATCATGAAACATAGCAGTGAGATGCGACATCTCGTTTTAAGAAGTATTATTACGCTATTGCTACGATACGTAGACATCTGCAAACGCTATTTCCTAGCATGGAAGTGTCGCATTTACATTCATTTGAAGTGAATACGAGGTATACATGACACTTCGCAATGGATATTATACCTTATCATGAAACATAGAAGGGAGATGCGATATCGCGTTTTAGGAAGCATTGGAACTCTATTGCTGCGATATGTAGACATCTGCAAACGCTATTTCCTAGCATGGAAGGGTCGCATTTACATTCTTTTGAAGTGAGTACGAGGTATACGTATCACTCCATAATGAATATTATATCTCATCATGAAACATAGCAGTGAGATGCGATATCTCGTTTTAAGAAGCATTATTACGCTATTGCTACGATACGTAGACATCTGCAAACGCTATTTCCTAGCATGGAAGTGTCGCATTTACATTCATTTGAAGTGAATACGAGGTATACATGACACTTCGCAATGGATATTATACCTTATCATGAAACATAGAAGGGAGATGCGATATCGCGTTTTAGGAAGCATTGGAAATCTATTGCTGCGATATGTAGACATCTGCAAACGCTATTTCCTAGCATGGAAGTGTCGCATTTACGTTCTTTTGATGTGAATACGAGATATACATGACACTTCGCAATGAATATTATATCTTATCATGAGACATAGATATGAGGTGCTATATCGCGTTTTGAGAAGCATTAGAACACTATTGCTACGATACGTAGACATCTGCAAACGCTATTTCCTAGCATGGAAGTGTCGCATTTACATTCTTTTGAAGTGAATACGAGGTATACATGACACATCGCAATGAATATTATATCTTATCATGAAACATAAAAGTGAGATGCGATATCGCGTTCTAAGAAGCATTAGAACTCTATTGCTACGATACGTAGACATCTGCAAAGGCTATTCCCTAGCATAGAAGGGTCGCATTTACATTCTTTTGAAGTGAGTACGATGTATACATGACACTTCGCAATGAATATTATATCTTATCATGGAACATAGAAGTGAGATGCGATATCGCGTTCTAAGAAGCATTAGAACCCTATTGCTACGATACGTAGACATCTGCAAACACTATTTCCTAGCATGGGAGTGTCGCATTTACATTCTTTTGAAGTGAATACGAGGTATAGATGACACTTCGCAATGAATATTATATCTTATCATGAAACATAGAAGTGAGATGCGATATCGCGTTTTAAGGAGCATTGGAACTCTATTGCTACGATACGTAGACATCTGCAAACGCTATTTCCTAGCATGGAAGTGTCTTATTTACGTTCTTTTGAAGTGAATACGAGGTATACATGACACTTCGCAATGAATACTATATCTTATCATGAAACATAGCAGTGAGATGCGATATCGCGTTTTAAGAAGCATCAGAACTCTATTGCTGCGATACGTAGACATCTGCAAACGCTATTTCCTAGGACGGAAGGGTCGCATTTACATTCTTGTGAAGTGAAATCGAGGTATACATGAGACTTCGCAATGAATACTATATCTTATCATGAAACATAGAGGTGAGATGCGATATAGCGTTCTAAGAAGCACTAGAACTCTATTGCTACGATACGTAGACATCTGCAAACGCTATTTCCTAGGATGGAAGGGTCGCATTTACATTCTTTTGAAGTGAGTACGAGGTATACATAACACTCCATAATGAATATTATATCTTCTCATGAAACATAGGAATGAGGTGCTATATCGCGTTTTGAGAAGCATTAGAACTCTATTGCTACGATACGTAGACATCTGCAAACGCTATTTCCTAGCATGGAAGTGTCGCATTTACATTCTTTTGAAGTGAGTACGAGCTATACATAACACTCCATAATGAATATTATATCTTATCATGAAACATAGCAGTGAGATGCGATATCGCGTTTTAAGAAGCATTAGAACTCTATTGCTACGACACGTAGACATCTGCAAACGCTATTTCCTAGCATTGAAGTGTCACATTTACATTCATTTGAAGTGAGTACGAGGTATACATAACGCTCCATAATGAATATTATATCTTATCATGAAACATAGCAGTGAGATGCGATATCGCGTTTTAGGAAGCATTAGAACTCTATTGCTGCGATACGTAGACATCCGCAAACGCTATTTCCTAGCATGGAAGTGTCGCATTTACATTCTTTTGAAGTGAATACGAGATATACATGACACTTCGCAATGAATATTATATCTTATCATGAAACATAGGAATGAAGTGCTATATCACGTTTTGAGAAGCATTAGAACTCTATTGCTATTATACGTAGACATCTGCAAACTCTATTTCCTAGCAAGGAAATTTCGCACTTACATTACACTGAAGTGAATACGAGGTATACATAACATTACACAATGAATATTATATCTTATTACGAAACATAGAAGTGAAATACGACATCTCGTTTTAAGAAGCATTAGAACCCTATTGCTGCGATTCGTAGACATCTGCAAACGCTACTTCCTAGCATGGAAGTGTCGCATTTACTTTCTTTTTAAGTGAATACGAGGTATACATGACACGTCGCAATGAATATTATATCTTATCATGAAACATAGAAGTGAGATGCGATATCGCGTTTTAAGAAGCATTAGAACCCTATTGCTACGATACGTAGACATCTGTAAACGCTACTTCCTAGCATGGAAGTGTCGCATTTACATTCTTTTGAAGTGAATACGAGGTGTACATGACACTTCGCAATGAATATTATATCTTATCATGAAACATAAAAGTGAGATGCGATATCGCGTTCTAAGAAGCATTAGAACTCTATTGCTACGATACGTAGACATCTGCAAAAACTATTCCCTAGCATGGAAGGGTCGCATTTACATTCTTTTGAAGTGAGTACGAGGTATACATATCACTCCATAATGAATATTATATCTTATCATGAAACACAGCAGTGAGGTGCAATATCTCGTTTTAAGAAGCATTAGAACTCTATTGCTACGGTACGTAGACATCTGCAAACGCTATTTCCTAGCATGGAAGTGTCATATTTACATTCTTCTGAAGTGAATACGAGGTACACATGACACTTCGCAATGAATATTATATCTTATCATGAATCATAGAAGTGAGATGCGATATCGCCTTCTAAGAAGCACTAGAACTCTATTGCTACGATACGTAGACATCTGCAAACGCTATTTCCTAGCATGGAAGGGTCGCATTTACATTCTTTTGAAGTGAGTACGAGGTATACACATCACTCCATAATGAATATTATATCTTATCATGAAACACAGCAGTGAGGTGCAATATCTCGTTTTAAGAAGCATTAGAACTCTATTGCTACGGTACGTAGACATCTGCAAACGCTATTTCCTAGCATGGAAGTGTCATATTTACATTCTTCTGAAGTGAATACGAGGTATACATGACACTTCGCAATGAATATTATATCTTATCATGAATCATAGAAGTGAGATGCGATATCGCCTTCTAAGAAGCACTAGAACTCTATTGCTACGATACGTAGACATCTGCAAACGCTATTTCCTAGCATGGAAGTGTCGCATTTACATTCTTTTGATGTGAAACGAGATATACATGACACTTCACAATGAATATTATATCTTGTCATGAAACATAGGAAGGAGGTGCTATATCGCGTTTTGAGAAGCATTAGAACTCTATTGCTACGATACGTAGACATGTGCAAAGGCTATTCCCTAGCATGGAAGGGTCGCATTTACATTCTTTTGAAGTGAGTACGATGTATACATATCACTCCGTAATGAATATTATATCTTATCATGAAGCATAGCAGTGAGATGCGATATCGCGTTTTAAGAAGGATTAGAACTCTATTGCTACGATACGTAGACATCTGCAAAGGCTATTCCCTAGCATGGAAGTGTCGCATTTACATTCTTTTGATGTGAATACGAGATATACATGACACATCGCAATGAATATTATATCTTATCATGAAACATAGGAATGAGGTGCTATATCGCGTTTTGAGAATCATTAGAACTCTATTGCTACGATACGTAGACATCTGCAAACGCTATTTCCTAGCATGGAAGTGTCGCATTTACATTCTTTTGAAGTGAATACGAGGTATACATGACACTTCGCAATGAATATTATATCTTATCATGAAACATAAAAGTGAGATGCGATATCGCGTTCTAAGAAGCATTAGAACTCTATTGCTACGATACGTAGACATCTGCAAAGGCAATTCCCTAGCATGGAAGGGTCGCATTTACATTCTTTTGAAATGAGTACGAGGTATACATATTACTCCATAATGAATATTATATCTCATCATGAAACATAGCAGTGAGATGCGACATCTCGTTTTAAGAAGCATTATTACGCTATTGCTACGATACGTAGACATCTGCAAACGCTATTTCCTAGCATGGAAGTGTCGCATTTACATTCATTTGAAGTGAATACGAGGTATACATGACACTTCGCAATGGATATTATACCTTATCATGAAACATAGAAGGGAGATGCGATATCGCGTTTTAGGAAGCATTGGAACTCTATTGCTGCGATATGTAGACATCTGCAAACGCTATTTCCTAGCATGGAAGGGTCGCATTTACATTCTTTTGAAGTGAGTACGAGGTATACATATCACTCCATAATGAATATTATATCTCATCATGAAACATAGCAGTGAGATGCGACATCTCGTTTTAAGAAGCATTATTACGCTATTACTACGATACGTAGACATCTGCAAACGCTATTTCCTAGCATGGAAGTGTCGCATTTACATTCATTTGAAGTGAATACGAGGTATACATGACACTTCGCAATGGATATTATACCTTATCATGAAACATAGAAGGGAGATGCGATATCGCGTTTTAGGAAGCATTGGAACTCTATTGCTGCGATATGTAGACATCTGCAAACGCTATTTCCTAGCATAGAAGGGTCGCATTTACATTCTTTTGAAGTGAATACGAGATATACATGACACTTCGCAATGAATATTATATCTTATCATGAAACATAGGAATGAGATGCGATATCGCGTTTTAAGAAGCATTAGAACTCTATTGCTACGATACGTAGACATCTGCAAACGCTATTTCCTAGCATGGAAGTGTCGCATTTACATTCGTTTGAAGTGAATACGAGATATACATGACACTTCGCAATGAATATTATACCTTATCACGAAACATAGAAGAGAGATGCGATATCGCGTTCTAAGAAGCATTAGAACTCTATTGCTACGATACGTAGACATCTGCAAAGGCAATTCCCTAGCATGGAAGGGTCGCATTTACATTCTTTTGAAATGAGTACGAGGTATACATATCACTCCATAATGAATATTATATCTCATCATGAAACATAGCAGTGAGATGCGACATCTCGTTTTAAGAAGCATTATTACGCTATTGCTACGATACGTAGACATCTGCAAACGCTATTTCCTAGCATGGAAGTGTCGCATTTACATTCATTTGAAGTGAATACGAGGTATACATGACACTTCGCAATGGATATTATACCTTATCATGAAACATAGAAGGGAGATGCGATATCGCGTTTTAGGAAGCATTGGAACTCTATTGCTGCGATATGTAGACATCTGCAAACGCTATTTCCTAGCATGGAAGGGTCGCATTTACATTCTTTTGAAGTGAGTACGAGGTATACATATCACTCCATAATGAATATTATATCTCATCATGAAACATAGCAGTGAGATGCGACATCTCGTTTTAAGAAGCATTATTACGCTATTGCTACGATACGTAGACATCTGCAAACGCTATTTCCTAGCATGGAAGTGTCGCATTTACATTCATTTGAAGTGAATACGAGGTATACATGACACTTCGCAATGGATATTATACCTTATCATGAAACATAGAAGGGAGATGCGATATCGCGTTTTAGGAAGCATTGGAACTCTATTGCTGCGATATGTAGACATCTGCAAACGCTATTTCCTAGCATAGAAGGGTCGCATTTACATTCTTTTGAAGTGAATACGAGATATACATGACACTTCGCAATGAATATTATATCTTATCATGAAACATAGGAATGAGATGCGATATCGCGTTTTAAGAAGCATTAGAACTCTATTGCTACGATACGTAGACATCTGCAAACGCTATTTCCTAGCATGGAAGTGTCGCATTTACATTCGTTTGAAGTGAATACGAGATATACATGACACTTCGCAATGAATATTATACCTTATCACGAAACATAGAAGAGAGATGCGATATCGCGTTTTAAGAAGCATAAGAACTCTATTGCTGCGATACGTAGACATCTGCAAACTCTATTTCCTAGCATGGACATGTGGCACTTACATTCCACTGAAGTGAATACGAGGTATATATAACATTACACAATGAGTATTGTATCTTATTACGAAACATAGAAATGAAATACGACATCTCGTTTTAAGAAGCATTAGTACTCTATTGCTGTGATACGTAGACATCTGCAAACAATATTTCCTAGCAAGGAAGTGTCGCATTTACATTCTTGTGAAGTGAAATCGAGGTATACATGACACTTCGCACTGAATAATATATCTTATCATGAAACATAGAAGAGAGGTGCGATATCGCATTTTAGGGAGCATTAGAACTCTATTGCTGTGATACGTAGACATCTGCAAACAATATTTCCTAACAAGGAAGTGTCGCATTTACATTCTTGTGAAGTGAAATCGAGGTATACATGAAACTTCGCAATGAATATTATATCTTATCATGGAACATAGAAGTGAGATGCGATATTGCGTTCTAAGAAGCATTAGAACCCTATTGCTACGATACGTAGACATCTGCAAACACTATTTCCTAGCATGGAAGTGTCGCATTTACATTCTTTTGAAGTGAATACGAGATATACATGACACTTCGCAATGAATATTATATCTTGTCATGAAACATAGGAATGAGGTGCTATATCGCGTTTTGAGAAGCATTAGAACACTATTGCTAATATGCGTAGACATCTGCAAACACTATTTCCTAGCATGGACATGTGGCACTTACATTCCACTGAAGTGAATACGAGGTATACATAACATTACACAATGAGTATTATATCTTATTACGAAACATAGAAATGAAATACGACATCTCGTTTTAAGAAGCATTATTACTCTATTGCTGCGATACGTAGACATCTGCAAACGCTATTTCCTAGCATGGAAGTGTCGCATTTACATTCTTTTGAAGTGAGTACGAGGTATACATAACACTCCATAATGAATATTATATCTTCTCATGAAACATAGGAATGAGGTGCTATATCGCGTTTTGAGAAGCATTACAACTCTATTGCTACGATACGTAGACATCTGTAAACGCTATTTCCCAGCATGGAAGTGTCGCATTTACATTCGTTTGAAGTGAATACGAGATATACATGACGCTTCGCAATCAATATTATATCTTATCATGAAACATAGGAATGAGATGCGATATCGCGTTATAAGAAGCATTAGAACTCTATTGCTACGATACGTAGACATCTGCAAACGCAATTTCCTAGCATGGAAGTGTCTTATTTACGTTCTTTTGAAGTGAATACGAGGTATACATGACACTTCGCAATGAATATTATACCTTATCATGAAACATAGAAGAGAGATGCGATATCGCGTTTTAAGAAGCATAAGAACTCTATTGCTGCGATACGTAGACATCTGCAAACTCTATTTCCTAGCATGGACATGTGGCACTTACATTCCACTGAAGTGAATACGAGGTATATATAACTTTACACAATGAGTATTATATCTTATTACGAAACATAGAAATGAAATACGACATCTCGTTTTAAGAAGCATTAGTACTCTATTGCTGTGATACGTAGACATCTGCAAACAATATTTCCTAGCAAGGAAGTGTCGCATTTACATTCTTGTGAAGTGAAATCGAGGTATACATGACACTTCGCACTGAATAATATATCTTATCATGAAACATAGAAGAGAGGTGCGATATCGCATTTTAGGGAGCATTAGAACTCTATTGCTACGATACGTAGACATCTGCAAACAATATTTCCTAGCATGGAAGTGTCGCATTTACATTCGTTTGAAGTGAATACGAGATATACATGACACTTCGCAATGAATATTATATCTTATCATGAAACATAGGAATGAGGTGCTATATCGCGTTTTGAGAAGCATTAGAACTCTATTGCTACGATACGTAGACATCTGAAAACGCTATTTCCTAGCATGGAAGTGTCGCATTTACATTCATTTGAAGTGAATACGAGGTATACATGACACTTCGCAATGAATATTATACCTTATCACGAAACATAGAAGGGAGAGGCGATATCGCGTTTTAGGAAGCATAAGAACTCTATTGCTGCGATACGTAGACATCTGCAAACTCTATTTCCTAGCATGGACATGTGGCACTTACATTCCACTGAAGTGAATACGAGGTATATATAACATTACACAATGAGTATTATATCTTATTATGAAACATAGAAATGAAATACGACATCTCGTTTTAAGAAGCATTAGGACTCTATTGCTGTGATACGTAGACATCTGCAAACAATATTTCCTAGCAAGGAAGTGTCGCATTTACATTCTTGTGAAGTGAAATCGAGGTATACATGACACTTCGCACAGAATAATATATCTTATCATGAAACATAGAAGAGAGGTGCGATATCGCATTTTAGGGAGCATTAGAACTCTATTGCTACGATACGTAGACATCTGCAAACAATATTTCCTAGCATGGAAGTGTCTTATTTACGTTCTTTTGGAGTGAATACGAGGTATACATGACACTTCGCAATGAATATTATACCTTATCATGAAACATAGAAGGGAGATGCGATATCGCGTTTTAGGAAGCATTGGAACTCTATTGCTGCGATACGTAGACATCTGCAAACGCTATTTCCTAGCATGGAAGTGTCGCATTTACATTCTTTTGATGTGAATACGAGATATACATGACACTTCGCAATGAATATTACATCTTATCATGAAACATAGAATGAGGTGCTATATCGCGTTTTGAGAAGCATTAGAACTCTATTGCTACGATACGTAGATATCTGCAAACGCTATTTCCTAGCATGGAAGTGTCGCATTTACATTCTTTTGAAGTGAATACGAGGTATACATGACACATAGCAATGAATATTATATGTTATCATGAAACATAAAAGTGAGATGCGATATCGCGTTCTAAGAAGCATTAGAACTCTATTGCTGCGATACGTAGACATCTGCAAACTCTATTTCCTAGCATGGACATGTGGCACTTACATTCCACTGAAGTGAATACGAGGTATATATAACATTACACAATGAGTATTATATCTTATTACGAAACATAGAAATGAAATACGACATCTCGTTTTAAGAAGCATTAGTACTCTATTGCTACGATACGTAGACATCTGCAAAGGCTATTCCCTAACATAGAAGGGTCGCATTTACATTCTTTTGAAGTGAGTACGAGGTATACATATCACTTCATAATGAATATTATACCTTATCATGAAACATAGCAGTGAGATGCGACATCTCGTTTTAAGAAGCATTATTACTCTATTGCTACGGTACGTAGACATCTGCAAACGCTATTTCCTAGCATAGCAGTGTCATATTTACATTCTTTTGAAGTGAATACGAGGTATACATGACACTTCGCAATGAATATTATATCTTATCATGAAACATAGAAGTGAGATGCGATATCGCGTTTTAAGGAGCATTAGAACTCTATTGCTACGATACGTAGACATCTGCAAACGCTATTTCCTAGCATGGAAGTGTCTTATTTACGTTCTTTTGAAGTGAATACGAGGTATACATGACACTTCGCAATGAATATTATATCTTATCATGAAACATAGAGGTGAGATGCGATATCGCGTTCTAAGAAGCACTAGAACTCTATTGCTACGATACGTAGACATCTGCAAACGCTATTTCCTAGGATGGAAGGGTCGCATTTACATTCTTTTGAAGTGAGTACGAGGTATACATAACACTCCATAATGAATATTATATCTTCTCATGAAACATAGGAATGAGGTGCTATATCGCGTTTTGAGAAGCATTAGAACTCTATTGCTACGATACGTAGACATCTGCAAACGCTATTTCCTAGCATGGAAGTGTCGCATTTACATTCGTTTGAAGTGAATACGAGATATACATGACACTTCGCAATGAATATTATACCTTATCATGAAACATAGAAGGGAGATGCGCTATCGCGTTTTAGGAAGCATTGGAACTCTATTGCTGCGATACGTAGACATCTGCAAACGCTATTTCCTATCAAGGAAGTGTCGCATTTACATTCTTGTGAAGAGAAATCTCGGTATACATGACACTTCGCAATGAATATTATATCTTATCATGAAACATAAAAGTGAGATGCGATATCGCGTTCTAAGAAGCATTGGAACTCCATTGCTACGATACGTAGACATCTGCAAAGGCTATTCCCTAGCATGGAAGGGTCGCATTTATATTCTTTTGAAGTGAGTACGAGGTATACATATCACTCCATAATGAATATTATATCTTATCATGAAACATAGCAGTGAGATGCGATATCGCGTTTTAAGAAGCATTAGAACTCTATTGCTACGATACGTAGACATCTGCAAACGTTATTTCCTAGCATGGAAGTGTCGCATTTACATGCATTTGAAGTGAATACGAGGTATACATGACACTTCGCAATGAATATTATACCTTATCATGAAACATAGAAGGGAGATGCTATATCGCGTTTTAGGAAGCATTGGAACTCTATTGCTGCGATACGTAGAAATCTGCAAACGCTATTTCCTAGCATGGAAGTGTCGCATTTACATTCTTTTGATGTGAATACGAGATATACATGACACTTCGCAATGAATATTATATCTTATCATGAAACATAGGAATGAGGTGCTATATCGCGTTTTGAGAAGCATTAGAACTCTATTGCTACGATACGTAGACATCTGCAAACGCTATTTCCTAGCATGAAAGTGTCGCATTTACATTCTTTTGAAGTGAATACGAGGTATACATGACGCTTCGCAATGAATATTATACGTTATCATGAAACATAGATGAGAGAAGCGATATCGCGTTTTAAGAAGCATTAGAACTCTATTGCTACGATACGTAGACATCTGCAAACGCTACTTCCTAGCATGGAAGTGTCGCATTTACATTCGTTTGAAGTGAATACGATGTATACATGACACTTCGCAATGAATATTATTTCTTATCATGAAACATAGGAATGAGGTGCTATATCGCGTTTTGAGAAGCATTAGAACTCTATTGCTACGATACGTAGACATCTGCAAACGCTATTTCCTAGCATGGAAGTGTCGCATTTACATTCGTTTGAAGTGAATACGAGATATACATGACACTTCGCAATGATTATTATATCTTATCATGAAACATAGAAATGAGATGCGATTTCGCGTTTTAAGAAGCAATAGAACTCTATTGCTACGATACGTAGACATCTGTAAACGCTATTTCCTAGCATGGAAGTGTCGCATTTACATTCATTTGAAGTGAATACGAGGTATACATTACACTTCGCAATGAATATTATACCTTATCATGAAACATAGAAGGGAGATGCGATATCGCGTTTTAGGAAGCATTGAAACTCTATTGCTGCGATACGTAGACATCTGCAAACGCTATTTCCTATCAAGGAAGTGTCGCATTTACATACTTGTGAAGAGAAATCGCGGTATACATGACACTTCGCAATGAATATTATATCTTATCATGAAACATAAAAGTGAGATGCGATATCGCGTTCTAAGAAGCATTGGAACTCCATTGCTACGATACGTAGACATCTGCAAAGGCTATTCCCTAGCATGGAAGGGTCGCATTTATATTCTTTCGAAGTGAGTACGAGGTATACATATCACTCCATAATGAATATTATATCTTATCATGAAAAATAGCAGTGAGATGCGATATCGCGTTTTAAGAAGCATTAGAACTCTATTGCTACGATACGTAGACATCTGCAAACGTTATTTCCTAGCATGGAAGTGTCGCATTTACATGCATTTGAAGTGAATACGAGGTATACATGACACTTCGCAATGAATATTATACCTTATCATGAAACATAGAAGGGAGATGCTATATCGCGTTTTAGGAAGCATTGGAACTCTATTGCTGCGATACGTAGAAATCTGCAAACGCTATTTCCTAGCATGGAAGTGTCGCATTTACATTCTTTTGATGTGAATACGAGATATACATGACACTTCGCAATGAATATTATATCTTATCATGAAACATAGGAATGAGGTGCTATATCGCGTTTTGAGAAGCATTAGAACTCTATTGCTACGATACGTAGACATCTGCAAACGCTATTTCCTAGCATGAAAGTGTCGCATTTACATTCTTTTGAAGTGAATACGAGGTATACATGACGCTTCGCAATGAATATTATACGTTATCATGAAACATAGATGAGAGAAGCGATATCGCGTTTTAAGAAGCATTAGAACTCTATTGCTGCGATACGTAGACATCTGCAAACGCTATTTCCTAGCATGGAAGTGTCGCATTTACATTCTTTTGATGTGAATACGAGATATACATGACACTTCGCAATGAATATTATATCTTATCATGAAACATAGGAATGAGGTGCTATATCGCGTTTTGAGAAGCATAAGAACTCTATTGCTACGATACGTAGACATCTGCAAACGCTATTTCCTAGCATGGAAGTGTCGCATTTACATTCTTTTGAAGTGAATACGAGGTATACATGACACTTCGCAATGAATATTATATCTTATCATGAAACATAAAAATGAGATGCGATATCGCGTTCTAAGAAGCATTAGAACTCTATTGCTACGATACGTAGACATCTGCAAAGGCAATTCCCTAGCATGGAAGGGTCGCATTTACATTCTTTTGAAATGAGTACGAGGTATACATATCACTCCATAATGAATATTATATCTCATCATGAAACATAGCAGTGAGATGCGACATCTCGTTTTATGAAGCATTATTACGCTATTGCTACGATACGTAGACATCTGCAAACGCTATTTCCTAGCATGGAAGTGTCGCATTTACATTCATTTGAAGTGAATACGAGGTATACATGATACTTCGCAATGGATATTATACCTTATCATGAAACATAGAAGGGAGATGCGATATCGCGTTTTAGGAAGCATTGGAACTCTATTGCTGCGATATGTAGACATCTGCAAACGCTATTTCCTAGCATGGAAGGGTCGCATTTACATTCTTTTGAAGTGAGTACGAGGTATACATATCACTCCATAATGAATATTATATCTCATCATGAAACATAGCAGTGAGATGCGACATCTCGTTTTAAGAAGCATTATTACGCTATTGCTACGATACGTAGACATCTGCAAACGCTATTTCCTAGCATGGAAGTGTCGCATTTACATTCATTTGAAGTGAATACGAGGTATACATGACACTTCGCAATGGATATTATACCTTATCATGAAACATAGAAGGGAGATGCGATATCGCGTTTTAGGAAGCATTGGAACTCTATTGCTGCGATATGTAGACATCTGCAAACGCTATTTCCTAGCATAGAAGGGTCGCATTTACAATCTTTTGAAGTCAATACGAGATATATATGACACTTCGCAATGAATATTATATCTTATCATGAAACATAGGAATGAGATGCGATATCGCGTTTTAAGAAGCATTAGAACTCTATTGCTACGATACGTAGACATCTGCAAACGCTATTTCCTAGCATGGAAGTGTCGCATTTACATTCGTTTGAAGTGAATACGAGATATACATGACACTTCGCAATGAATATTATACCTTATCATGAAACATAGAAGAGAGATGCGATATCGCGTTTTAGGAAGCATAAGAACTCTATTGCTGCGATACGTAGACATCTGCAAACTCTATTTCCTAGCATGGACATGTGGCACTTACATTCCACTGAAGTGAATACGAGGTATATATAACATTACACAATGAGTATTATATCTTATTACGAAACATAGAAATGAAATACGACATCTCGTTTTAAGAAGCATTAGTACTCTATTGCTGTGATACGTAGACATCTGCAAACAATATTTCCTAGCAAGGAAGTGTCGCATTTACATTCTTGTGAAGTGAAATCGAGGTATACATGACACTTCGCACTGAATAATATATCTTATCATGAAACATAGAAGAGAGGTGCGATATCGCATTTTAGGGAGCATTAGAACTCTATTGCTGTGATACGTAGACATCTGCAAACAATATTTCCTAACAAGGAAGTGTCGCATTTACATTCTTGTGAAGTGAAATCGAGGTATACATGAAACTTCGCAATGAATATTATATCTTATCATGGAACATAGAAGTGAGATGCGATATTGCGTTCTAAGAAGCATTAGAACCCTATTGCTACGATACGTAGACATCTGCAAACACTATTTCCTAGCATGGAAGTGTCGCATTTACATTCTTTTGAAGTGAATACGAGATATACATGACACTTCGCAATGAATATTATATCTTGTCATGAAACATAGGAATGAGGTGCTATATCGCGTTTTGAGAAGCATTAGAACACTATTGCTAATATGCGTAGACATCTGCAAACTCTATTTCCTAGCATGGACATGTGGCACTTACATTCCACTGAAGTGAATACGAGGTATACATAACATTACACAATGAGTATTATATCTTATTACGAAACATAGAAATGAAATACGACATCTCGTTTTAAGAAGCATTATTACTCTATTGCTGTGATACGTAGACATCTGCAAACAATATTTCCTAGCAAGGAAGTGTCGCATTTACATTCTTGTGAAGTGAAATCGAGGTATACATGACACTTCGCAACGAATATTATACCTTATCATGAAACATAGAAGAGAGATGCCATATCGCGTTTTAGGACGCATTAGAACTCTATTGCTGCGATACATAGACATCTGCAAACGCTATTTCCTAGCATGGAAGTGTCGCATTTACATTCTTTTGAAGTGAGTACGAGGTATACATAACACTCCATAATGAATATTATATCTTCTCATGAAACATAGGAATGAGGTGCTATATCGCGTTTTGAGAAGCATTACAACTCTATTGCTACGATACGTAGACATCTGTAAACGCTATTTCCCAGCATGGAAGTGTCGCATTTACATTCGTTTGAAGTGAATACGAGATATACATGACACTTCGCAATGAATATTATATCTTATCATGAAACATAGGAATGAGATGCGATATCGCGTTTTAAGAAGCATTAGAACTCTATTGCTACGATACGTAGACATCTGCAAAGGCAATTTCCTAGCATGGAAGTGTCTTATTTACGTTCTTTTGAAGTGAATACGAGGTATACATGACACTTCGCAATGAATATTATACCTTATCATGAAACATAGAAGAGAGATGCGATATCGCGTTTTAAGAAGCATAAGAACTCTATTGCTGCGATACGTAGACATCTGCAAACTCTATTTCCTAGCATGGACATATGGCACTTACATTCCACTGAAGTGAATACGAGGTATATATAACTTTACACAATGAGTATTATATCTTATTACGAAACACAGAAATGAAATACGACATCTCGTTTTAAGAAGCATTAGTACTCTATTGCTGTGATACGTAGACATCTGCAAACAATATTTCCTAGCAAGGAAGTGTCGCATTTACATTCTTGTGAAGTGAAATCGAGGTATACATGACACTTCGCACAGAATAATATATCTTATCATGAAACATAGAAGAGAGGTGCGATATCGCATTTTAGGGAGCATTAGAACTCTATTGCTGTGATACGTAGACATCTGCAAACAATATTTCCTAACAAGGAAGTGTCGCATTTACATTCTTGTGAAGTGAAATCGAGGTATACATGAAACTTCGCAATGAATATTATATCTTATCATGGAACATAGAAGTGAGATGCGATATTGCGTTCTAAGAAGCATTAGAACCCTATTGCTACGATACGTAGACATCTGCAAACACTATTTCCTAGCATGGAAGTGTCGCATTTACATTCTTTTGAAGTGAATACGAGATATACATGACACTTCGCAATGAATATTATATCTTGTCATGAAACATAGGAATGAGGTGCTATATCGCGTTTTGAGAAGCATTAGAACACTATTGCTAATATGCGTAGACATCTGCAAACTCTATTTCCTAGCATGGACATGTGGCACTTACATTCCACTGAAGTGAATACGAGGTATACATAACATTACACAATGAGTATTATATCTTATTACGAAACATAGAAATGAAATACGACATCTCGTTTTAAGAAGCATTATTACTCTATTGCTGTGATACGTAGACATCTGCAAACAATATTTCCTAGCAAGGAAGTGTCGCATTTACATTCTTGTGAAGTGAAATCGAGGTATACATGACACTTCGCAACGAATATTATACCTTATCATGAAACATAGAAGAGAGATGCCATATCGCGTTTTAGGACGCATTAGAACTCTATTGCTGCGATACATAGACATCTGCAAACGCTATTTCCTAGCATGGAAGTGTCGCATTTACATTCTTTTGAAGTGAGTACGAGGTATACATAACACTCCATAATGAATATTATATCTTCTCATGAAACATAGGAATGAGGTGCTATATCGCGTTTTGAGAAGCATTACAACTCTATTGCTACGATACGTAGACATCTGTAAACGCTATTTCCCAGCATGGAAGTGTCGCATTTACATTCGTTTGAAGTGAATACGAGATATACATGACACTTCGCAATGAATATTATATCTTATCATGAAACATAGGAATGAGATGCGATATCGCGTTTTAAGAAGCATTAGAACTCTATTGCTACGATACGTAGACATCTGCAAAGGCAATTTCCTAGCATGGAAGTGTCTTATTTACGTTCTTTTGAAGTGAATACGAGGTATACATGACACTTCGCAATGAATATTATACCTTATCATGAAACATAGAAGAGAGATGCGATATCGCGTTTTAAGAAGCATAAGAACTCTATTGCTGCGATACGTAGACATCTGCAAACTCTATTTCCTAGCATGGACATATGGCACTTACATTCCACTGAAGTGAATACGAGGTATATATAACTTTACACAATGAGTATTATATCTTATTACGAAACACAGAAATGAAATACGACATCTCGTTTTAAGAAGCATTAGTACTCTATTGCTGTGATACGTAGACATCTGCAAACAATATTTCCTAGCAAGGAAGTGTCGCATTTACATTCTTGTGAAGTGAAATCGAGGTATACATGACACTTCGCACAGAATAATATATCTTATCATGAAACATAGAAGAGAGGTGCGATATCGCATTTTAGGGAGCATTAGATCTCTATTGCTACGATACGTAGACATCTGCAAACAATATTTCCTAGCATGGAAGTGTCTTATTTACGTTCTTTTGGAGTGAATACGAGGTATACATGACACTTCGCAATGAATATTATATCTTATCATGAAACATAGGAATGAGGTGCTATATCGCGTTTTAAGAAGCATTAGAACTCTATTGCTACGATACGTAGACATATTCAAACGCTATTTCCTAGCATGGAAGTGTCTTATTTACGTTCTTTTGAAGTGAATACGAGGTATACATGACACTTCGCAATGAATATTATATCTTATCATGAAACATAGAGGTGAGATGCGATATCGCGTTCTAAGAAGCACTAGAACTCTATTGCTACGATACGTAGACATCTGCAAACGCTATTTCCTAGGATGGAAGGGTCGCATTTACATTCTTTTGAAGTGAGTACGAGGTATACATAACACTCCATAATGAATATTATATCTTCTCATGAAACATAGGAATGAGGTGCTATATCGCGTTTTGAGAAGCATTAGAACTCTATTGCTACGATACGTAGACATCTGCAAACGCTATTTCCTGGCATGGAAGTGTCGCATTTACATTCGTTTGAAGTGAATACGAGATATACATGACACTTTGCAATGAATATTATATCTTATCATGAAACATAGGAATGAGATGCGATATCGCGTTTTAAGAAGCATTAGAACTCTATTGCTACGATACGTAGACATCTGCAAACGCTATTTCCTAGCATGGAAGTGTCGCATTTACATTCGTTTGAAGTGAATACGAGATATACATGACACTTCGCAATGAATATTATATCTTATCATGAAACATAGGAATGAGGTGCTATATCGCGTTTTGAGAAGCATTAGAACTCTATTGCTACGATACGTAGACATCTGCAAACGCTATTTCCTAGCATGGAAGTGTCGCATTTACATTCATTTGAAGTGAATACGAGGTATACATGACACTTCGCAATGAATATTATACCTTATCACGAAACATAGAAGGGAGATGCGATATCGCGTTTTAGGAAGCATAAGAACTCTATTGCTGCGATACGTAGACATCTGCAAACTCTATTTCCTAGCATGGACATGTGGCACTTACATTCCACTGAAGTGAATACGAGGTATATATAACATTACACAATGAGTATTATATCTTATTATGAAACATAGAAATGAAATACGACATCTCGTTTTAAGAAGCATTAGGACTCTATTGCTGTGATACGTAGACATCTGCAAACAATATTTCCTAGCAAGGAAGTGTCGCATTTACATTCTTGTGAAGTGAAATCGAGGTATACATGACACTTCGCACAGAATAATATATCTTATCATGAAACATAGAAGAGAGGTGCGATATCGCATTTTAGGGAGCATTAGAACTCTATTGCTACGATACGTAGACATCTGCAAACAATATTTCCTAGCATGGAAGTGTCTTATTTACGTTCTTTTGGAGTGAATACGAGGTATACATGACACTTCGCAATGAATATTATACCTTATCATGAAACATAGAAGGGAGATGCGATATCGCGTTTTAGGAAGCATTGGAACTCTATTGCTGCGATACGTAGACATCTGCAAACGCTATTTCCTAGCATGGAAGTGTCGCATTTACATTCTTTTGATGTGAATACGAGATGTACATGACACTTCGCAATGAATATTATATCTTATCATGAAACATAGGAATGAGGTGCTATATCGCGTTTTGAGAAGCATTAGAACTCCATTGCTACGATACGTAGACATCTGCAAACGCTATTTCCTAGCATGGAAGTGTCGCATTTACATTCTCTTGAAGTGAATACGAGGTATACATGACACATCGCAATGAATATTATATCTTATCATGAAACATAGGAATGAGATGCGATATCGCGTTTTAAGAAGCATTAGAACTCTATTGCTACGATACGTAGACATATTCAAACGCTATTTCCTAGCATGGAAGTGTCTTATTTACGTTCTTTTGAAGTGAATACGAGGTATACATGACACTTCGCAATGAATATTATATCTTATAATGAAACATAGAGGTGAGACGCGATATCGCGTTCTAAGAAGCACTAGAACTCTATTGCTACGATACGTAGACATCTGCAAACGCTATTTCCTAGCATGGAAGGGTCGCATTTACATTCTTTTGAAGTGAGTACGAGGTATACATAACACTCCATAATGAATATTATATCTTCTCATGAAACATAGGAATGTGGTGCTATATCGCGTTTTTAGAAGCATTAGAACTCTATTGCTACGATACGTAGACATCTGCAAACGCTATTTCCTAGCATGGAAGTGTCGCATTTACATTCGTTTGAAGTGAATACGAGATATACATGACACTTTGCAATGAATATTATATCTTATCATGAAACATAGGAATGAGATGCGATATCGCGTTTTAGGAAGCATTGGAACTCTATTGCTGCGATACGTAGACATCTGCAAACGCTATTTCCTAGCATGGAAGTGTCGCATTTACATTCGTTTGAAGTGAATACGAGATATACATGACACTTCGCAATGAATATTATACCTTATCATGAAACATAGAAGGGAGATGCGATATCGCGTTTTAGGAAGCATTGAAACTCTATTGCTGCGATACGTAGACATCTGCAAACGCTATTTCCTATCAAGGAAGTGTCGCATTTACATTCTTGTGAAGGGAAATCGCGGTATACATGACACTTCGCAATGAATATTATATCTTATCATGAAACATAAAAGTGAGATGCGATATCGCGTTCTAAGAAGCATTGGAACTCCATTGCTACGATACGTAGACATCTGCAAAGGCTATTCCCTAGCATGGAAGGGTCGCATTTATATTCTTTTGAAGTGAGTACGAGGTATACATATCACTCCATAATGAATATTATATCTTATCATGAAACATAGCAGTGAGATGCGATATCGCGTTTTAAGAAGCATTAGAACTCTATTGCTACGATACGTAGACATCTGCAAACGTTATTTCCTAGCATGGAAGTGTCGCATTTACATGCATTTGAAGTGAATACGAGGTATACATGACACTTCGCAATGAATATTATACCTTATCATGAAACATAGAAGGGAGATGCTATATCGCGTTTTAGGAAGCATTAGAACTCTATTGCTACGATACGTAGACATCTGCAAACGCTACTTCCTAGCATGGAAGTGTCGCATTTACATTCGTTTGAAGTGAATACGATGTATACATGACACTTCGCAATGAATATTATTTCTTATCATGAAACATAGGAATGAGGTGCTATATCGCGTTTTGAGAAGCATTAGAACTCTATTGCTACGATACGTAGACATCTGCAAACGCTATTTCCTAGCATGGAAGTGTCGCATTTACATTCGTTTGAAGTGAATACGAGATATACATGACACTTCGCAATGATTATTATATCTTATCATGAAACATAGGAATGAGATGCGATTTCGCGTTTTAAGAAGCAATAGAACTCTATTGCTACGATACGTAGACATCTGTAAACGCTATTTCCTAGCATGGAAGTGTCGCATTTACATTCATTTGAAGTGAATACGAGGTATACATTACACTTCGCAATGAATATTATACCTTATCATGAAACATAGAAGGGAGATGCGATATCGCGTTTTAGGAAGCATTGAAACTCTATTGCTGCGATACGTAGACATCAGCAAACGCTATTTCCTATCAAGGAAGTGTCGCATTTACATTCTTGTGAAGAGAAATCGCGGTATACATGACACTTCGCAATGAATATTATATCTTATCATGAAACATAAAAGTGAGATGCGATATCGCGTTCTAAGAAGCATTGGAACTCTATTGCTGCGATACGTAGAAATCTGCAAACGCTATTTCCTAGCATGGAAGTGTGGCATTTACATTCTTTTGATGTGAATACGAGATATACATGACACTTCGCAATGAATATTATATCTTATCATGAAACATAGGAATGAGGTGCTATATCGCGTTTTGAGAAGCATTAGAACTCTATTGCTACGATACGTAGACATCTGCAAACGCTATTTCCTAGCATGAAAGTGTCGCATTTACATTCTTTTGAAGTGAATACGAGGTATACATGACGCTTCGCAATGAATATTATACGTTATCATGAAACATAGATGAGGGAAGCGATATCGCGTTTTAAGAAGCATTAGAACTCTATTGCTACGATACGTAGACATCTGCAAACGCTACTTGCTAGCATGGAAGTGTCGCATTTACATTCGTTTGAAGTGAATACGATGTATACATGACACTTCGCAATGAATATTATATCTTATCATGAAACATAGGAATGAGGTGCTATATCGCGTTTTGAGAAGCATTAGAACTCTATTGCTACGATACGTAGACATCTGCAAACGCTATTTCCTAGCATGGAAGGGTCGCATTTACATTCTTTTGAAGTGAGTACGAGGTATACATAACACTCCATAATGAATATTATATCTTCTCATGAAACATAGGAATGTGGTGCTATATCGCGTTTTTAGAAGCATTAGAACTCTATTGCTACGATACGTAGACATCTGCAAACGCTATTTCCTAGTATGGAAGTGTCGCATTTACATTCGTTTGAAGTGAATACGAGATATACATGACACTTTGCAATGAATATTATATCTTATCATGAAACATAGGAATGAGATGCGATATCGCGTTTTAAGAAGCATTAGAACTCTATTGCTACGATACGTAGACATCTGCAAACGCTATTTCCTAGCATGGAAGTGTCGCATTTACATTCGTTTGAAGTGAATACGAGATATACATGACACTTCGCAATGAATATTATACCTTATCACGAAACATAGAAGGGAGATGCGATATCGCGTTTTAGGTAGCATTGGAACTCTATTGCTGCGATACCTAGACATCTGCAAACGCTATTTCCTAGCATGGAAGTGTCGCATTTACATTCTTTTGATGTGAATACGAGATATACATGACACTTCGCAATGAATATTATATCTTATCATGAAACATAGGAATGAGGTGCTATATCGCGTTTTGAGAAGCATTAGAACTCTATTGCTACGATACGTAGACATCTGCAAACGCTATTTCCTAGCATGGAAGTGTCGCATTTACATTCTTTTGAAGTGAATACGAGGTATACATGACACATAGCAATGAATATTATATGTTATCATGAAACATAAAAGTGAGATGCGATATCGCGTTCTAAGAAGCATTAGAACTCTATTGCTACGATACGTAGACATCTGCAAACGCTATTTCCTAGGATGGAAGGGTCGCATTTACATTCTTTTGAAGTGAGTACGAAGTATACATAACACTCCATAATGAATATTATATCTTCTCATGAAACATAGGAATGAGGTGCTATATCGCGCTTTGAGAAGCATTAGAACTCTATTGCTACGATACGTAGACATCTGCAAACGCTATTTCCTAGCATGGAAGTGTCGCATTTACATTCGTTTGAAGTGAATACGAGATATACATGACACTTCGCAATGAATATTATACCTTATCATGAAACATAGAAGGGAGATGCGATATCGCGTTTTAGGAAGCATTGAAACTCTATTGCTGCGATACGTAGACATCTGCAAACGCTATTTCCTATCAAGGAAGTGTCGCATTTACATTCTTGTGAAGAGAAATCGCGGTATACATGACACTTCGCAATGAATATTATATCTTATCATGAAACATAAAAGTGAGATGCGATATCGCGTTCTAAGAAGCATTGGAACTCCATTGCTACGATACGTAGACATCTGCAAAGGCTATTCCCTAGCATGGAAGGGTCGCATTTATATTCTTTTGAAGTGAGTACGAGGTATACATATCACTCCATAATGAATATTATATCTTATCATGAAACATAGCAGTGAAATGCGATATCGCGTTTTAAGAAGCATTAGAACTCTATTGCTACGATACGTAGACATCTGCAAACGTTATTTCCTAGCATGGAAGTGTCGCATTTACATGCATTTGAAGTGAATACGAGGTATACATGACACTTCGCAATGAATATTATACCTTATCATGAAACATAGAAGGGACATGCGATATCGCGTTTTAGGAAGCATTGGAACTCTATTGCTGCGATACGTAGACATCTGCAAACGCTATTTCCTAGCATGGAAGTGTCGCATTTACATTCTTTTGATGTGAATACGAGATATACATGACACTTCGCAATGAATATTATATCTTATCATGAAACATAGGAATGAGGTGCTATATCGCGTTTTGAGAAGCATTAGAACTCCATTGCTACGATACGTAGACATCTGCAAACGCTATTTCCTAGCATGGAAGTGTCGCATTTACATTCTTTTGAAGTGAATACGAGGTATACATGACACATCGCAATGAATATTATATCTTATCATGAAACATAGGAATGAGATGCGATATCGCGTTTTGAGAAGCATTAGAACTCTATTGCTACGATACGTAGACATATTCAAACGCTATTTCCTAGCATGGAAGTGTCTTATTTACGATCTTTTGAAGTGAATACGAGGTATACATGACACTTCGCAATGAATATTATATCTTATCATGAAACATAGAGGTGAGATGCGATATCGCGTTCTAAGAAGCACTAGAACTCTATTGCTACGATACGTAGACATCTGCAAACGCTATTTCCTAGGATGGAAGGGTCGCATTTACATTCTTTTGAAGTGAGTACGAGGTATACATAACACTCCATAATGAATATTATATCTTCTCATGAAACATAGGAATGAGGTGCTATATCGCGTTTTGAGAAGCATTAGAACTCTATTGCTACGATACGTAGACATCTGCAAACGCTATTTCCTAGCATGGAAGTGTCGCATTTACATTCATTTGAAGTGAATACGAGGTATACATGACACTTCGCAATGAATATTATACCTTATCACGAAACATAGAAGGGAGATGCGATATCGCGTTTTAGGAAGCATAAGAACTCTATTGCTGCGATACGTAGACATCTGCAAACGCTATTTCCTAGCATGGAAGTGTCGCATTTACATTCTTTTGAAGTGAATACGAGGTATACATGACACTTCGCAATGAATATTATATCTTATCATGAAACATAAATGTGAGATGCGATATCGCGTTCTAAGAGGCATTAGAACTCTATTGCTACGATACGTAGACATCTGCAAAGGCTATTCCCTAGAATGGAAGGGTCACATTTACATTCTTTTGAAGTGAGTACTAGGTATACATATCACTCCATAATGAATATTATATCTTATCATGAAACATAGCAGTGAGATGCGACATCTCGTTTTAAGAAGCATTATTACGCTATTGCTACGATACGTAGACATCTGCAAACGCTATTTCCTAGCATGGAAGGGTCGCATTTACATTCTTTTGAAGTGGGTACGAGGTATACATAACACTCCATAATGAATATTATATCTTCTCATGAAACATAGGAATGAGGTGCTATATCGCGTTTTGAGAAGCATTAGAACTCTATTGCTACGATACGTAGACATCTGCAAACGCTATTTCCTAGCATGGAAGTGTCGCATTTACATTCGTTTGAAGTGAATACGAGATATACATGACACTTTGCAATGAATATTATATCTTATCATGAAACATAGGAATGAGATGCGATATCGCGTTTTAAGAAGCATTAGAACTCTATTGCTACGATACGTAGACATCTGCAAACGCTATTTCCTAGCATGGAAGTGTCGCATTTACATTCGTTTGAAGTGAATACGAGATATACATGACACTTCGCAATGAATATTATACCTTATCACGAAACATAGAAGGGAGATGCGATATCGCGTTTTAGGAAGCATTGGAACTCTATTGCTGCGATACGTAGACATCTGCAAACGCTATTTCCTAGCATGGAAGTGTCGCATTTACATTCTTTTGATGTGAATACGAGATATACATGACACTTCGCAATGAATATTATATCTTATCATGAAACATAGGAATGAGGTGCTATATCGCGTTTTGAGAAGCATTAGAACTCTATTGCTACGATACGTAGACATCTGCAAACGCTATTTCCTAGCATGAAAGTGTCGCATTTACATTCTTTTGAAGTGAATACGAGGTATACATGACGCTTCGCAATGAATATTATACGTTATCATGAAACATAGATGAGAGAAGCGATATCGCGTTTTAAGAAGCATTAGAACTCTATTGCTACGATACGTAGACATCTGCAAACGCTACTTCCTAGCATGGAAGTGTCGCATTTACATTCGTTTGAAGTGAATACGATGTATACATGACACTTCGCAGTGAATATTATATCTTATCATGAAACATAGGAATGAGGTGCTATATCGCGTTTTGAGAAGCATTAGAACTCTATTGCTACGATACGTAGACATCTGCAAACGCTATTTCCTAGCATGGAAGGGTCGCATTTACATTCTTTTGAAGTGAGTACGAGGTATACATAACACTCCATAATGAATATTATATCTTCTCATGAAACATAGGAATGTGGTGCTATATCGCGTTTTTAGAAGCATTAGAACTCTATTGCTACGATACGTAGACATCTGCAAACGCTATTTCCTAGCATGGAAGTGTCGCATTTACATTCGTTTGAAGTGAATACGAGATATACATGACACTTTGCAATGAATATTATATCTTATCATGAAACATAGGAATGAGATGCGATATCGCGTTTTAAGAAGCATTAGAACTCTATTGCTACGATACGTAGACATCTGCAACCGCTACTTCCTAGCATGAAAGTGTCGCATTTACATTCATTTGAAGTGAATACGAGGTATACATGACACTCCACAATGAATATTATGTCTTATCACGGAACATAGTAATGAAATGGGGCATCTCGTTATAAGAAGCATTAGAACTCTATTGCTACGATACGTAGACATCTGCAAACGCTATTTCCTAGCATGGAAGTGTCGCATTTACATTCATTTGAAGTGATTACGAGGTATACATAACACTTCGCAATGAATATTATACCTTATCATGAAACATAGAAGGGAGATGCTATATCGCGTTTTAGGAAGCATTGGAACTCTATTGCTGCGATACGTAGACATCTGCAAACGCTATTTCCTAGCATGGAAGTGTCGCATTTACATTATTTTGATGTGAATACGAGATATACATGACACTTCGCAATGAATATTATATCTTATCATGAAACATAGGAATGAGGTGCTATATCGCGTTTTGAGAAGCATTAGAACTCTATTGCTACGATACGTAGACATCTGCAAACGCTATTTCCTAGCATGGAAGTGTCGCATTTACATTCTTTTGAAGTGAATACGAGGTATACATGACACATAGCAATGAATATTATATCTTATCATGAAACATAAAAGTGAGATGCGATATCGCGTTCTAAGAAGCATTAGAACTCTATTGCTACGATACGTAGACATCTGCAAAGGCTATTCCCTAGCATAGAAGGGTCGCATTTACATTCTTTTGAAGTGAGTACGAGGTATACATATCACTCCATAATGAATATTATACCTTATCATGAAACATAGCAGTGAGATGCGACATCTCGTTTTAAGAAGCATTATGACTCTATTGCTACGGTACGTAGACATCTGCAAACGCTATTTCCTAGCATGGAAGTGTCATATCTACATTCTTTTGAAGTGAATACGAGGTATACATGACACTTCGCAATGAATATTATATCTTATCATGAAACATAGAGGTGAGATGCGATATCGCGTTCTAAGAAGCACTAGAACTCTATTGCTACGATACGTAGACATCTGCAAACGCTATTTCCTAGGATGGAAGGGTCGCATTTACATTCTTTTGAAGTGAGTACGAGGTATACATAACACTCCATAATGAATATTATATCTTATCACGGAACATAGAAATGAAATGAGGTATCTCGTTTTAAGAAGCATTAGAACTCTATTGCTACGATACGTAGACATCTGCAAACGCTATTTCCTAGCATGGAAGTGTCGCATTTACATTCGTTTGAAGTGAATACGAGATATACATGACACTTTGCAATGAATATTATATCTTATCATGAAACATAGGAATGAGATGCGATATCGCGTTTTAAGAAGCATTAGAACTCTATTGCTACGATACGTAGACATCTGCAAACGCTATTTCCTAGCATGGAAGTGTCGCATTTACATTCGTTTGAAGTGAATACGAGATATACATGACACTTCGCAATGAATATTATACCTTATCACGAAACATAGAAGGGAGATGCGATATCGCGTTTTAGGAAGCATTGGAACTCTATTGCTGCGATACGTAGACATCTGCAAACGCTATTTCCTAGCATGGAAGTGTCGCATTTACATTCTTTTGATGTGAATACGAGATATACATGACACTTCGCAATGAATATTATATCTTATCATGAAACATAGGAATGAGGTGCTATATCGCGTTTTGAGAAGCATTAGAACTCTATTGCTACGATACGTAGACATCTGCAAACGCTATTTCCTAGCATGAAAGTGTCGCATTTACATTCTTTTGAAGTGAATACGAGGTATACATGACGCTTCGCAATGAATATTATACGTTATCATGAAACATAGATGAGAGAAGCGATATCGCGTTTTAAGAAGCATTAGAACTCTATTGCTACGATACGTAGACATCTGCAAACGCTACTTCCTAGCATGGAAGTGTCGCATTTACATTCGTTTGAAGTGAATACGATGTATACATGACACTTCGCAGTGAATATTATATCTTATCATGAAACATAGGAATGAGGTGCTATATCGCGTTTTGAGAAGCATTAGAACTCTATTGCTACGATACGTAGACATCTGCAAACGCTATTTCCTAGCATGGAAGGGTCGCATTTACATTCTTTTGAAGTGAGTACGAGGTATACATAACACTCCATAATGAATATTATATCTTCTCATGAAACATAGGAATGTGGTGCTATATCGCGTTTTTAGAAGCATTAGAACTCTATTGCTACGATACGTAGACATCTGCAAACGCTATTTCCTAGCATGGAAGTGTCGCATTTACATTCGTTTGAAGTGAATACGAGATATACATGACACTTTGCAATGAATATTATATCTTATCATGAAACATAGGAATGAGATGCGATATCGCGTTTTAAGAAGCATTAGAACTCTATTGCTACGATACGTAGACATCTGCAACCGCTACTTCCTAGCATGAAAGTGTCGCATTTACATTCATTTGAAGTGAATACGAGGTATACATGACACTCCACAATGAATATTATGTCTTATCACGGAACATAGTAATGAAATGGGGCATCTCGTTATAAGAAGCATTAGAACTCTATTGCTACGATACGTAGACATCTGCAAACGCTATTTCCTAGCATGGAAGTGTCGCATTTACATTCATTTGAAGTGATTACGAGGTATACATAACACTTCGCAATGAATATTATACCTTATCATGAAACATAGAAGGGAGATGCTATATCGCGTTTTAGGAAGCATAAGAACTCTATTGCTGCGATACGTAGACATCTGCAAACGCTATTTCCTAGCATGGAAGTGTCGCATTTACATTCTTTTGAAGTGAATACGAGGTATACATGACACTTCGCAATGAATATTATATCTTATCATGAAACATAAATGTGAGATGCGATATCGCGTTCTAAGAGGCATTAGAACTCTATTGCTACGATACGTAGACATCTGCAAAGGCTATTCCCTAGAATGGAAGGGTCACATTTACATTCTTTTGAAGTGAGTACTAGGTATACATATCACTCCATAATGAATATTATATCTTATCATGAAACATAGCAGTGAGATGCGACATCTCGTTTTAAGAAGCATTATTACGCTATTGCTACGATACGTAGACATCTGCAAACGCTATTTCCTAGCATGGAAGGGTCGCATTTACATTCTTTTGAAGTGGGTACGAGGTATACATAACACTCCATAATGAATATTATATCTTCTCATGAAACATAGGAATGAGGTGCTATATCGCGTTTTGAGAAGCATTAGAACTCTATTGCTACGATACGTAGACATCTGCAAACGCTATTTCCTAGCATGGAAGTGTCGCATTTACATTCGTTTGAAGTGAATACGAGATATACATGACACTTTGCAATGAATATTATATCTTATCATGAAACATAGGAATGAGATGCGATATCGCGTTTTAAGAAGCATTAGAACTCTATTGCTACGATACGTAGACATCTGCAAACGCTATTTCCTAGCATGGAAGTGTCGCATTTACATTCGTTTGAAGTGAATACGAGATATACATGACACTTCGCAATGAATATTATACCTTATCACGAAACATAGAAGGGAGATGCGATATCGCGTTTTAGGAAGCATTGGAACTCTATTGCTGCGATACGTAGACATCTGCAAACGCTATTTCCTAGCATGGAAGTGTCGCATTTACATTCTTTTGATGTGAATACGAGATATACATGACACTTCGCAATGAATATTATATCTTATCATGAAACATAGGAATGAGGTGCTATATCGCGTTTTGAGAAGCATTAGAACTCTATTGCTACGATACGTAGACATCTGCAAACGCTATTTCCTAGCATGAAAGTGTCGCATTTACATTCTTTTGAAGTGAATACGAGGTATACATGACGCTTCGCAATGAATATTATACGTTATCATGAAACATAGATGAGAGAAGCGATATCGCGTTTTAAGAAGCATTAGAACTCTATTGCTACGATACGTAGACATCTGCAAACGCTACTTCCTAGCATGGAAGTGTCGCATTTACATTCGTTTGAAGTGAATACGATGTATACATGACACTTCGCAGTGAATATTATATCTTATCATGAAACATAGGAATGAGGTGCTATATCGCGTTTTGAGAAGCATTAGAACTCTATTGCTACGATACGTAGACATCTGCAAACGCTATTTCCTAGCATGGAAGGGTCGCATTTACATTCTTTTGAAGTGAGTACGAGGTATACATAACACTCCATAATGAATATTATATCTTCTCATGAAACATAGGAATGTGGTGCTATATCGCGTTTTTAGAAGCATTAGAACTCTATTGCTACGATACGTAGACATCTGCAAACGCTATTTCCTAGCATGGAAGTGTCGCATTTACATTCGTTTGAAGTGAATACGAGATATACATGACACTTTGCAATGAATATTATATCTTATCATGAAACATAGGAATGAGATGCGATATCGCGTTTTAAGAAGCATTAGAACTCTATTGCTACGATACGTAGACATCTGCAACCGCTACTTCCTAGCATGAAAGTGTCGCATTTACATTCATTTGAAGTGAATACGAGGTATACATGACACTCCACAATGAATATTATGTCTTATCACGGAACATAGTAATGAAATGGGGCATCTCGTTATAAGAAGCATTAGAACTCTATTGCTACGATACGTAGACATCTGCAAACGCTATTTCCTAGCATGGAAGTGTCGCATTTACATTCATTTGAAGTGATTACGAGGTATACATAACACTTCGCAATGAATATTATACCTTATCATGAAACATAGAAGGGAGATGCTAT
Source organism: Xylocopa sonorina (assembly GCF_050948175.1). Taxonomy (NCBI): domain Eukaryota; kingdom Metazoa; phylum Arthropoda; class Insecta; order Hymenoptera; family Apidae; genus Xylocopa; species Xylocopa sonorina. The sequence continues at coordinate 170,972 of NW_027490450.1, forward strand.
ATCGCGTTTTAGGAAGCATTGGAACTCTATTGCTGCGATACGTAGACATCTGCAAACGCTATTTCCTAGCATGGAAGTGTCGCATTTACATTATTTTGATGTGAATACGAGATATACATGACACTTCGCAATGAATATTATATCTTATCATGAAACATAGGAATGAGGTGCTATATCGCGTTTTGAGAAGCATTAGAACTCTATTGCTACGATACGTAGACATCTGCAAACGCTATTTCCTAGCATGGAAGTGTCGCATTTACATTCTTTTGAAGTGAATACGAGGTATACATGACACATAGCAATGAATATTATATCTTATCATGAAACATAAAAGTGAGATGCGATATCGCGTTCTAAGAAGCATTAGAACTCTATTGCTACGATACGTAGACATCTGCAAAGGCTATTCCCTAGCATAGAAGGGTCGCATTTACATTCTTTTGAAGTGAGTACGAGGTATACATATCACTCCATAATGAATATTATACCTTATCATGAAACATAGCAGTGAGATGCGACATCTCGTTTTAAGAAGCATTATGACTCTATTGCTACGGTACGTAGACATCTGCAAACGCTATTTCCTAGCATGGAAGTGTCATATCTACATTCTTTTGAAGTGAATACGAGGTATACATGACACTTCGCAATGAATATTATATCTTATCATGAAACATAGAGGTGAGATGCGATATCGCGTTCTAAGAAGCACTAGAACTCTATTGCTACGATACGTAGACATCTGCAAACGCTATTTCCTAGGATGGAAGGGTCGCATTTACATTCTTTTGAAGTGAGTACGAGGTATACATAACACTCCATAATGAATATTATATCTTATCACGGAACATAGAAATGAAATGAGGTATCTCGTTTTAAGAAGCATTAGAACTCTATTGCTACGATACGTAGACATCTGCAAACGCTATTTCCTAGCATGGAAGTGTCGCATTTACATTCATTTGAAGTGAATACGAGGTATACATGACGCTTCGCAATGAATATTATACCTTATCATGAAACATAGAAGAGAGGTGCGATATCGCGTTTTAAGAAGCATTAGAACTCTATTGCTACGATACGTAGACATCTGCAAACGCTATTTTCTAGCATGGAAGTGTCGCACTTACATTCATTTCAAGTGAATACGAGGTATACATGACACTCCACAATGAATATTATATCTTATCACGGAACATAGAAATGAAATGAGGCATCTCGTTATAAGAAGCATTAGAACTCTATTGCTACGATACGTAGACACCTGCAAACGCTATTTCCTAGCATGGAAGTGTCGCAATTACATTCTTTTGATGTGAATACGAGATATACATGACACTTCGCAATGAAAATTATATCTTCTCATGTAATATAGCAGTGAGATGCGATATCGCGTTTTAAGAAGCATTAGAACTCTATTGCTACGATACGTAGACATCTGCAAACGCTATTTCCTAGCATGGAAGTGTCGCATTTACATTCGTTTGAAGTGAATACGAGATATACATGACACTTCGCAATGAATATTAAATCTTATCATGAAACATAGGAATGAGGTGCTATATCGCGTTTTGAGAAGCATTTGAACTCTATTGCTACGAAACGTAGACATCTGCAAACGCTATTTCCTAGCTTGGAAGTGTCGCATTTACATTCTTTTGAAGTGAATACGAGGTATACATGACACTTCGCAATGAATATTATATCTTATCATGAAACATAAAGGTGAGATGCGATATCGCGTTCTAAGAAGCATTGGAACTCTATTGCTACGATACGTAGACATCTGCAAAGGCTATTCCCTAGCATGGAAGGGTCGCATTTACATTCTTTTGAAGTGAGTACGAGGTATACATATCACTCCATAATGAATATTATATCTTATTATGAAACATAGCAGTGAGATGCGATATCGCGTTTTAAGAAGCATTAGAGCTCTATTGCTACGATACGTAGACATCTGCAAACGCTATTTCCTAGCATGGAAGTGTCGCATTTACATGCATTTGAAGTGAATACGAGGTATACATGACACTTCGCAATGAATATTATACCTTATCATGAAACATAGAAGGGAGATGCGATATCGCGTTTTATTAAGCATTGGAACTCTATTGCTGCGATACGTAGACATCTGCAAACGCTATTTCCTAGCATGGAAGTGTCGCATTTACATTCTTTTGATGTGAATACGAGGTATACATGACACTCCACAATGAATATTATATCTTCTCATGAAATATAGCAGTGAGATGCGATATCGCGTTTTAAGAAGCATTAGAACTCTATTGCTACGATACGTAGACATCTGCAAACGCTTTTTCCTAGCATGGAAGTGTCGCATTTACATTCGTTTGAAGTGAATACGAGATATACATGACACTTCCCAATGAATATTATATCTTATCATGAAACATAGGAATGAGGTGCTATATCGCGTTTTGAGAAGCATTTGAACTCTATTGCTACGAAACGTAGACATCTGCAAACGCTATTTCCTAGCTTGGAAGTGTCGCATTTACATTCTTTTGAAGTGAATACTAGGTATACATGACACTTCGCAATGAATATTATATCTTCTCATGAAACATAGCAGTGAGATGCGATATCGCGATCTAAGAAGCATTGGAACTCTATTGCTACGATACGTAGACATCTGCAAAGGCTATTCCCTAGCATGGAAGGGTCGCATTTACATTCTTTTGAAGTGAGTACGAGGTATACATATCACTCCATAATGAATATTATATCTTATCATGAAACATAGCAGTGAGATGCGATATCGCGTTTTACGAAGCATTAGAACTCTATTGCTACGATACGTAGACATCTGCAAACGCTATTTCCTAGCATGGAAGTGGTGCATTTACATGCATTTGAAGTGAATACGAGGTATACATGACACTTCGCAATGAATATTATACCTTATCATGAAACATAGAAGGGAGATGCGATATCGCGTTTTAGGAAGCATCGGAACTCTATTGCTGCGATACGTAGACAGCTGCAAACGCTATTTCCTAGCATGGAAATGTCGCATTTACATTCTTTTGATGTGAATACGAGGTATACATGACACTCCACAATGAATATTATATCTTATCGCGGAACATAGAAATGAAATGAGGCATCTCGTTATAAGAAGCATTAGAACTCTATTGCTACGATACGTAGACATCTGCAAACGCTATATCCTAGCATGGAAGTGTCGCATTTACATTCATTTGAAGTGAATACGAGGTATACATGACACTTCGCAATGAATATTATACCTTATCATGAAACATAGAAGGGAGATGCGATATCGCGTCTTAGGAAGCATTGAAACTCTATTGCTGCGATACGTAGACATCTGCAAACGCTATTTCCTAGCATGGAAGTCTCGCATTTACATTCTTTTGATGTGAATACGAGATATACATGACACTTCGCAATGAATATTATATCTTATCATGAAACATAGGAATGAGGTGCTATATCGCGTTTTGAGAAGCATTAGAAATCTATTGCTACGATACGTAGACATCTGCAAACGCTATTTCCTAGCATGGAAGTGTCGCATTTACATTCTTTTGAAGTGAATACGAGGTATACATGACACATCGCAATGAATATTATATCTTATCATGAAACATAAAAGTGAGATGCGATATCGCGTTCTAAGAAGCATTAGAACTCTATTGCTACGATACGTAGACATCTGCAAAGGCTATTCCCTAGCATAGAAGGGTCGCATTTACATTCTTTTGAAGTGAGTACGAGGTATACATATCACTCCATAATGAATATTATATCTTATCATGAAACATAGCAGTGAGATGCGACATCTCGTTCTAAGAAGCATTATTACTCTATTGCTACGGTACGTAGACATATGCAAACGCTATTTCCTAGCATGGAAGTGTCATATTTACATTCTTTTGAAGTGAATACGAGGTATACATAACACTTCGCAATGAATATTATATCTTATCATGAAACATAGGAATGAGGTGCTATATTGCGTTTTGAGAAGCATTAGAACTCTATTGCTACGATACGTAGACATCTACAAACGCTATTTCCTAGCATGGAAGTCTCGCATTTACATTCTTTTGATGTGAATACGAGATATACATGACACTTCGCAATGAATATTATATCTTATCATGAAACATAGGAATGAGGTGCTATATCGCGTTTTGTGAAGCATTAGAAATCTATTGCTACGATACGTAGACATCTGCAAACGCTATTTCCTAGCATGGAAGTGTCGCATTTACATTCGTTTGAAGTGAATACGAGATATACATGACACTTCGCAATGAATATTATATCTTATCATGAAACATAGGAATGAGATGCGATATCGCGTTTTATGAAGCATTAGAACTCTATTGCTACGAAACGTAGACATCTGCAAACGCTATTTCCTAGCTTGGAAGTGTCGCATTTACATTCTTTTGAAGTGAATACGAGGTATACATGACAGTTCGCAATGAATATTATATCTTATCATGAAACATAAAAGTGAGATGCGATATCGCGTTCTAAGAAGCACTAGAACTCTATTGCTACGATACGTAGACATCTGCAAACGCTATTTCCTAGCATGGAAGTGTCATATTTACATTCTTTTGAAGTGAATACGAGGTATACATAACACTTCGCAATGAATATTATATCTTATCATGAAACATAGGAATGAGGTGCTATATTGCGTTTTGAGAAGCATTAGAACTCTATTGCTACGATACGTAGACATCTACAAACGCTATTTTCTAGCATGGAAGTGTCGCACTTACATTCATTTCAAGTGAATACGAGGTATACATGACACTCTACAATGAATATTATATCTTATCACGGAACATAGAAATGAAATGAGGCATCTCGTTATAAGAAGCATTAGAACTCTATTGCTACGAAACGTAGACATCTGCAAACGCTATTTCCTAGCTTGGAAGTGTCGCATTTACATTCTTTTGAAGTGAATACGAGGTATACATGACAGTTCGCAATGAATATTATATCTTATCATGAAACATAAAAGTGAGATGCGATATCGCGTTCTAAGAAGCACTAGAACTCTATTGCTACGATACGTAGACATCTGCAAACGCTATTTCCTAGGATGGAAGGGTCGCATTTACATTCTTTTGAAGTGAGTACGAGGTATACATAACACTCCATAATGAATATTATATCTTATCACGGAACATAGAAATGAAATGAGGTATCTCGTTTTAAGAAGCATTAGAACTCTATTGCTACGATACGTAGACATCTGCAAACGCTATTTCCTAGCATGGAAGTGTCGCATTTACATTCATTTGAAGTGAATACGAGGTATACATGACGCTTCGCAATGAATATTATACCTTATCATGAAACATAGAAGAGAGGTGCGATATCGCGTTTTAAGTAGCATTAGAACTCTATTGCTACGATACGTAGACATCGGCAAACGCTATTTTCTAGCATGGAAGTGTCGCACTTACATTCATTTCAAGTGAATACGAGGTATACATGACACTCCACAATGAATATTATATCTTATCACGGAACATAGAAATGAAATGAGGCATCTCGTTATAAGAAGCATTAGAACTCTATTGCTACGATACGTAGACATCTGCAAACGCTATTTCCTAGCATGGAAGTGTCGCAATTACATTCTTTTGATGTGAATACGAGATATACATGACACTTCGCAATGAAAATTATATCTTCTCATGTAATATAGCAGTGAGATGCGATATCGCGTTTTAAGAAGCATTAGAACTCTATTGCTACGATACGTAGACATCTGCAAACGCTATTTCCTAGCATGGATGTGTCGCATTTACATTCGTTTGAAGTGAATACGAGATATACATGACACTTCGCAATGAATATTAAATCTTATCATGAAACATAGGAATGAGGTGCTATATCGCGTTTTGAGAAGCATTTGAACTCTATTGCTACGAAACGTAGACATCTGCAAACGCTATTTCCTAGCTTGGAAGTGTCGCATTTACATTCTTTTGAAGTGAATACGAGGTATACATGACAGTTCGCAATGAATATTATATCTTATCATGAAACATCAAAGTGAGATGCGATATCGCGTTCTAAGAAGCATTGGAACTCTATTGCTACGATACGTAGACATCTGCAAAGGCTATTCCCTAGCATGGAAGGGTCGCATTTACATTCTTTTGAAGTGAGTACGAGGTATACATATCACTCCATAATGAATATTATATCTTATTATGAAACATAGCAGTGAGATGCGATATCGCGTTTTAAGAAGCATTAGAGCTCTATTGCTACGATACGTAGACATCTGCAAACGCTATTTCCTAGCATGGAAGTGTCGCATTTACACGCATTTGAAGTGAATACGAGGTATACATGACACTTCGCAATGAATATTATACCTTATCATGAAACATAGAAGGGAGATGCGATATCGCGTTTTATTAAGCATTGGAACTCTATTGCTGCGATACGTAGACATCTGCAAACGCTATTTCCTAGCATGGAAGTGTCGCATTTACATTCTTTTGATGTGAATACGAGGTATACATGACACTCCACAATGAATATTATATCTTCTCATGAAATATAGCAGTGAGATGCGATATCGCGTTTTAAGAAGCATTAGAACTCTATTGCTACGATACGTAGACATCTGCAAACGCTATTTCCTAGCATGGAAGTGGTGCATTTACATGCATTTGAAGTGAATACGAGGTATACATGACACTTCGCAATGAATATTATACCTTATCATGAAACATAGAAGGGAGATGCGATATCGCGTTTTAGGAAGCATCGGAACTCTATTGCTGCGATACGTAGACAGCTGCAAACGCTATTTCCTAGCATGGAAATGTCGCATTTACATTCTTTTGATGTGAATACGAGGTATACATGACACTCCACAATGAATATTATATCTTATCGCGGAACATAGAAATGAAATGAGGCATCTCGTTATAAGAAGCATTAGAACTCTATTGCTACGATACGTAGACATCTGCAAACGCTATATCCTAGCATGGAAGTGTCGCATTTACATTCATTTGAAGTGAATACGAGGTATACATGACACTTCGCAATGAATATTATACCTTATCATGAAACATAGAAGGGAGATGCGATATCGCGTTTTAGGAAGCATTGAAACTCTATTGCTGCGATACGTAGACATCTGCAAACGCTATTTCCTAGCATGGAAGTCTCGCATTTACATTCTTTTTATGTGAATACGAGATATACATGACACTTCGCAATGAATATTATATCTTATCATGAAACATAGGAATGAGGTGCTATATCGCGTTTTGAGAAGCATTAGAAATCTATTGCTACGATACGTAGACATCTGCAAACGCTATTTCCTAGCATGGAAGTGTCGCATTTACATTCTTTTGAAGTGAATACGAGGTATACATGACACATCGCAATGAATATTATATCTTATCATGAAACATAAAAGTGAGATGCGATATCGCGTTCTAAGAAGCATTAGAACTCTATTGCTACGATACATAGACATCTGCAAAGGCTATTCCCTAGCATAGAAGGGTCGCATTTACATTCTTTTGAAGTGAGTACGAGGTATACATATCACTCCATAATGAATATTATATCTTATCGTGAAACATAGCAGTGAGATGCGACATCTCGTTCTAAGAAGCATTATTACTCTATTGCTACGGTACGTAGACATATGCAAACGCTATTTCCTAGCATGGAAGTGTCATATATACATTCTTTTGAAGTGAATACGAGGTATACATAACACTTCGCAATGAATATTATATCTTATCATGAAACATAGGAATGAGGTGCTATATCGCGTTTTGAGAAGCATTAGAACTCTATTGCTACGATACGTAGACATCTACAAACGCTATTTCCTAGCATGGAAGTCTCGCATTTACATTCTTTTGATGTGAATACGAGATATACATGACACTTCGCAATGAATATTATATCTTATCATGAAACATAGGAATGAGGTGCTATATCGCGTTTTGAGAAGCATTAGAAATCTATTGCTACGATACGTAGACATCTGCAAACGCTATTTCCTAGCATGGAAGTGTCGCATTTACATTCTTTTGAAGTGAATACGAGGTATACATGACACATCGCAATGAATATTATATCTTATCATGAAACATAAAAGTGAGATGCGATATCGCGTTCTAAGAAGCATTAGAACTCTATTGCTACGATACGTAGACATCTGCAAAGGCTATTCCCTAGCATAGAAGGGTCGCATTTACATTCTTTTGAAGTGAGTACGAGGTATACATATCACTCCATAATGAATATTATATCTTATCGTGAAACATAGCAGTGAGATGCGACATCTCGTTCTAAGAAGCATTATTACTCTATTGCTACGGTACGTAGACATTTGCAAACGCTATTTCCTAGCATGGAAGTGTCATATTTACATTCTTTTGAAGTGAATACGAGGTATACATAACACTTCGCAATGAATATTATATCTTATCATGAAACATAGGAATGAGGTGCTATATCGCGTTTTGAGAAGCATTAGAACTCTATTGCTACGATACGTAGACATCTACAAACGCTATTTCCTAGCATGGAAGTCTCGCATTTACATTCTTTTGATGTGAATACGAGATATACATGACACTTCGCAATGAATATTATATCTTATCATGAAACATAGGAATGAGGTGCTATATCGCGTTTTGAGAAGCATTAGAAATCTATTGCTACGATACGTAGACATCTGCAAACGCTATTTCCTAGCATGGAAGTGTCGCATTTACATTCGTTTGAAGTGAATACGAGATATACATGACACTTCGCAATGAATATTATATCTTATCATGAAACATAGGAATGAGATGCGATATCGCGTTTTATGAAGCATTAGAACTCTATTGCTACGATACGTAGACATCTGCAAACGCTACTTCCTAGCATGGAAGTGCCGCATTTACATTCGTTTGAAGTGAATACGAGATATACATGACACTTCGCAATGAATATTATACCTTATCATGAAACATAGCAGTGAGATGCGATATCGCGTTTTAAGAAGCATTAGAACTCTATTGCTACGATACGTAGACATCTGCAAAGGCTATTCCCTAGCATGGAAGTGTCGCATTTACATTCTTTTGATGTGAATACGAGATATACATGACACATCGCAATGAATATTATATCTTATCATGAAACATAGGAATGAGGTGCTATATCGCGTTTTGAGAATCATTAGAACTCTATTGCTACGATACGTAGACATCTGCAAACGCTATTTCCTAGCATGGAAGTGTCGCATTTACATTCTTTTGAAGTGAATATGAGGTATACATGACACTCCGCAATGAATATTATATCTTATCATGAAACATAAAAGTGAGATGCGATATCGCGTTCTAAGAAGCATTAGAACTCTATTGCTACGATACGTAGACATCTGCAAAGGCTATTCCCTAGCATGGAAGTGTCGCATTTACATTCATTTGAAGTGAATACGAGGTATACATGACACTTCGCAATGAATATTATATCTTATCATGAAACATAGAAGTGAGATGCGATATCGCGTTCTATGGAGCACTAGAACTCTATTGCTACGATACGTAGACATCTGCAAACGCTATTTCCCAGGATGGAAGGGTCGCATTTACATTCTTTTGAAGTGAGTACGAGGTATACATAACACTCCATAATGAATATTATATCTTCTCATGAAACATAGCAGTGAAATGCGATATCGCGTTTTATGAAGCATTAGAACTCTATTGCTACGATACGTAGACATCTGCAAAGGCTATTCCCTAGCATGGAAGTGTCGCATTTACATTCTTTTGATGCGAATACGAGATATACATGACACATCGCAATGAATATTATATCTTATCATGAAACATAGGAATGAGATGCGATATCGCGTTTTATGAAGCATTAGAACTCTATTGCTACGAAACGTAGACATCTGCAAACGCTATTTCCTAGCTTGGAAGTGTCGCATTTACATTCTTTTGAAGTGAATACGAGGTATACATGACAGTTCGCAATGAATATTATATCTTATCATGAAACATAAAAGTGAGATGCGATATCGCGTTCTAAGAAGCACTAGAACTCTATTGCTACGATACGTAGACATCTGCAAACGCTATTTCCTAGGATGGAAGGGTCGCATTTACATTCTTTTGAAGTGAGTACGAGGTATACATAACACTCCATAATGAATATTATACCTTATCACGGAACATAGAAATGAAATGAGGTATCTCGTTTTAAGAAGCATTAGAACTCTATTGCTACGATACGTAGACATCTGCAAACGCTATTTCCTAGCATGGAAGTGTCGCATTTACATTCATTTGAAGTGAATACGAGATATACATGACACTTCGCAATGAATATTAAATCTTATCATGAAACATAGGAATGAGGTGCTATATCGCGTTTTGAGAAGCATTTGAACTCTATTGCTACGAAACGTAGACATCTGCAAACGCTATTTCCTAGCTTGGAAGTGTCGCATTTACATTCTTTTGAAGTGAATACGAGGTATACATGACAGTTCGCAATGAATATTATATCTTATCATGAAACATAAAAGTGAGATGCGATATCGCGTTCTAAGAAGCATTAGAACTCTATTGCTACGATACGTAGACATCTGCAAAGGCTATTCCCTAGCATGGAAGGGTCGCATTTACATTCTTTTGAAGTGAGTACGAGGTATACATATCACTCCATAATGAATATTATATCTTATCATGAAACATAGCAGTGAGATGCGATATCGCGTTTTACGAAGCATTAGAACTCTATTGCTACGATACGTAGACATCTGCAAACGCTATTTCCTAGCTTGGAAGTGTCGCATTTACATTCTTTTGAAGTGAATACTAGGTATACATGACACTTCGCAATGAATATTATATCTTCTCATGAAACATAGCAGTGAGATGCGATATCGCGTTCTAAGAAGCATTGGAACTCTATTGCTACGATACGTAGACATCTGCAAAGGCTATTCCCTAGCACGGAAGGGTCGCATTTACATTCTTTTGAAGTGAGTACGAGGTATACATATCACTCCATAATGAATATTATATCTTATCATGAAACATAGCAGTGAGATGCGATATCGCGTTTTACGAAGCATTAGAACTCTATTGCTACGATACGTAGACATCTGCAAACGCTATTTCCTAGCATGGAAGTGGTGCATTTACATGCATTTGAAGTGAATACGAGGTATACATATCACTCCATAATGAATATTATATCTTATCATGAAACATAGCAGTGAGATGCGACATCTCGTTCTAAGAAGCATTATTACTCTATTGCTACGGTACGTAGACATATGCAAACGCTATTTCCTAGCATGGAAGTGTCATATTTACATTCTTTTGAAGTGAATACGAGGTATACATAACACTTCGCAATGAATATTATATCTTATCATGAAACATAGGAATGAGGTGCTATATCGCGTTTTGAGAAGCATTAGAACTCTATTGCTACGATACGTAGACATCTACAAACGCTATTTCCTAGCATGGAAGTCTCGCATTTACATTCTTTTGATGTGAATACGAGATATACATGACACTTCGCAATGAATATTATATCTTATCATGAAACATAGGAATGAGTTGCTATATCGCGTTTTGAGAAGCATTAGAAATCTATTGCTACGATACGTAGACATCTGCAAACGCTATTTCCTAGCATGGAAGTGTCGCATTTACATTCGTTTGAAGTGAATACGAGATATACATGACACTTCGCAATGAATATTATATCTTATCATGAAACATAGGAATGAGATGCGATATCGCGTTTTATGAAGCATTAGAACTCTATTGCTACGATACGTAGACATCTGCAAACGCTACTTCCTAGCATGGAAGTGCCGCATTTACATTCGTTTGAAGTGAATACGAGATATACATGACACTTCGCAATGAATATTATACCTTATCATGAAACATAGAAGTGAGATGCGATATCGCATTTTAAGGAGCATTAGAACTCTATTGCTACGATACGTAGACATCTGCAAACGCTATTTCCTAGCATGGAAGTGTCTTATTTACGTTCTTTTGAAGTGAATACGAGGTATACATGACACTTCGCAATGAATATTATATCTTATCATGAAACATAGAAGTGAGATGCGATATCGCGTTCTATGGAGCACTAGAACTCTATTGCTACGATACGTAGACATCTGCAAACGCTATTTCCCAGGATGGAAGGGTCGCATTTACATTCTTTTGAAGTGAGTACGAGGTATACATAACACTCCATAATGAATATTATATCTTCTCATGAAACATAGCAGTGAGATGCGATATCGCGTTTTAAGAAGCATTAGAACTCTATTGCTACGATACGTAGACATCTGCAAAGGCTATTCCCTAGCATGGAAGTGTCGCATTTACATTCTTTTGATGTGAATACGAGATATACATGACACATCGCAATGAATATTATATCTTATCATGAAACATAGGAATGAGGTGCTATATCGCGTTTTGAGAATCATTAGAACTCTATTGCTACGATACGTAGACATCTGCAAACGCTATTTCCTAGCATGGAAGTGTCGCATTTACATTCTTTTGAAGTGAATATGAGGTATACATGACACTTCGCAATGAATATTATATCTTATCATGAAACATAAAAGTGAGATGCGATATCGCGTTCTAAGAAGCATTAGAACTCTATTGCTACGATACGTAGACATCTGCAAAGGCTATTCCCTAGCATGGAAGTGTCGCATTTACATTCATTTGAAGTGAATACGAGGTATACATGACACTTCGCAATGAATATTACACCTTATCATGAAACATAGAAGGGAGATGCGATATCGCGTTTTAGGAAGCATTGGAACTCTATCGCTGCGATACGTAGACATCTGAAAACGCTATTTCCTAGCATGGAAGTGTCGCATTTACATTCTTTTGATGTGAATACGAGATATACATGACACTTCGCAATGAATATTATATCTTATCATGAAACATAGGAATGACGTGCTATATCGCGTTTTGAGAAGCGTTAGAACTCTATTGCTACGATACGTAGACATCTGCAAACGCTATTTCCTAGCATGGAAGTGTCGCATTTACATTCGTTTGAAGTGAATACGAGATATACATAACACTTCGCAATGAATATTATATTTTATCATGAAACATAGGAATGAGGTGCTATATCGCGTTTTGAAAAGCATTAGAACTCTATTGCTACGATACGTAGACATCTGCAAACGCTATTTCCTAGCATGGAAGTGTCGCATTTACATTCATTTGAAGTGAAAACGAGGTATACATGACACTTCGCAATGAATATTATATCTTATCATGAAACATAGAGGTGAGATGCGATATCGCGTTCTAAGAAGCACTAGAACTCTATTGCTACGATACGTAGACATCTGCAAACGCTATTTCCTAGCATGGAAGTGTCTTATTTACGTTCTTTTGAAGTGAATACGAGGTATACATGACACTTCGCAATGAATATTATATCTTATCATGAAACATAGGAATGAGGTGCTATATCGCGTTTTGAGAAGCATTAGAACTCTATTGCTACGATACGTAGACATCTGCAAACGCTATTTCCTATCAAGGAAGTGTCGCATTTACATTCTTGTGAAGAGAAATCGCGGTATACATGACACTTCGCAATGAATATTATATCTTATCATATAACATAGGAATGAGATGCGATATCGCGTTTTAAGAAGCATTAGAACTCTATTGCTACGATACCTAGACATATGCAAACGCTATTTCCTAGCATGGAAGTGTCTTATTTACGTTCTTTGAAGTGAATACGAGGTATACATGACACTTCGCAATGAATATTATATCTTATCATGAAACATAGAGGTGAGATGCGATATCGCGTTCTAAGAAGCACTAGAACTCCATTGCTACGATACGTAGACATCTGCAAACGCTATTTCCTAGCATGGAAGTGTCGCATTTACATTCATTTGAAGTGAATACGAGGTATACATGACACTTCGCAATGAATATTATACCTTATCATGAAACATAGAAGGGAGATGCGATATCGCGTTTTAGGAAGCATTGGAACTCTATTGCTGCGATACGTAGACATCCGCAAACGCTATTTCCTAGCATGGAAGTGTCGCATTTACATTCTTTTGATGTGAATACGAGATATACATGACACTTCGCAATGAATATTATATCTTATCATGAAACATAGGAATGAGGTGCTATATCGCGTTTTGAGAAGCATTAGAACTCTATTGCTACGATACGTAGACATCTGCAAACGCTATTTCCTAGCATGGAAGTGTCGCATTTACATTCGTTTGAAGTGAATACGAGATATACATGACACTTCGCAATGAATATTATATCTTATCATGAAACATAGGAATGAGGTGCTATATCGCGTTTTGAGAAGCATTAGAACTCTATTGCTACGATACGTAGACATCTGCAAACGCTACTTCCTAGCATGAAAGTGTCGCATTTACATTCATTTGAAGTGAATACGAGGTATACATGACACTCCACAATGAATATTATATCTTATCACGGAACATAGAAATGAAATGAGGCATCTCGTTGTAAGAAGCATTAGAACTCTATTGCTACGATACGTAGACATCTGCAAACGCTATTTCCTAGCATGGAAGTGTCGCATTTACATGCATTTGAAGTGAATACGAGGTATACATGACACTTCGCAATGAATATTATACCTTATCATGAAACATAGAAGGGAGATGCGATATCGCGTTTTAGGAAGCATTGGAACTCTATTGCTGCGATACGTAGACATCTGCAAACGCTATTTCCTAGCATGGAAGTGTCGTATTTACGTTCTTTTGATGTGGATATGAGGTATACATGACGCTTCGCAATGAATATTATACCTTATCATGAAACATAGAAGAGAGATGCGATATCGCGTTTTAAGAAGCATTAGAACTCTATTGCTACGATACGTAGACATCTGCAAACGCTATTTCCTAGCATGGAAGTGTCGCATTTACATTCGTTTGAAGTGAATACGAGATATACATGACACTTCGCAATGAATATTATATCTTATCATATAACATAGAAGTGAGATGCGATATCGCGTCTTAAGAAGCATTAGAACCCAATTGCTGCGATACGTAGACATCTGCAAACGCTATTTCCTAGCATGGAAGTGTCGCATTTACGTTCTTTTGATGTGAATACGAGATATACATGACACTTCGCAATGAATATTATATCTTATCATGAAACATAGGAATGAGGTGCTATATCGCGTTTTGAGAAGCATTAGAACTCTATTGCTACGATACGTAGACATCTGCAAACGCTATTTCCTAGCATGGAAGTGTCGTATTTACATTCGTTTGAAGTGAATACGAGGTATACATTACACTTCGCAATGAATATTATACCTTATCATGAAACATAGAAGGGAGATGCGATATCGCGTTTTAGGAAGCATTGGAACTCTATTGCTGCGATACGTAGACATCTGCAAACGCTATTTCCTATCAAGGAAGTGTCGCATTTACATTCTTTTGAAGAGAAATCGCGGTATACATGACACTTCGCAATGAATATTATATCTTATCATATAACATAGAAGTGAGATGCGATATCGCGTCTTAAGAAGCATTAGAACCCTATTGCTACGATACGTGGACATCTGCAACCGCTACTTCCTAGCATGAAAGTGTCGCATTTACATTCATTTGAAGTGAATACGAGGTATAAATGACACACCACAATGAATATTATATCTTATCGCGGAACATAGAAATGAAATGAGGCGTCTCGTTATAAGAAGCATTAGAACTCTATTGCTACGATACGTAGACATCTGCAAACGCTATTTCCTAGCATGGAAGTGTCGCATTTACATTCATTTGAAGTGAATACGAGGTATACATGACACTTCGCAATGAATATTATACCTTATCATGAAACATAGAAGGGAGATGCGATATCGCGTTTTAGGAAGCATTGGAACTCTATTGCTGCGATACGTAGACATCTGCAAACGCTATTTCCTAGCATGGAAGTGTCGCATTTACGTTCTTTTGATGTGAATACGAGATATACATGACACTTCGCAATGAATATTATATCTTATCATGAAACATAGGAATGAGGTGCTATATCGCGTTTTGAGAAGCATTAGAACTCTATTGCTACGATACGTAGACATCTGCAAACGCTATTTCCTAGCATGGAAGTGTCGTATTTACATTCGTTTGAAGTGAATACGAGGTATACATTACACTTCGCAATGAATATTATACCTTATCATGAAACATAGAAGGGAGATGCGATATCGCGTTTTAGGAAGCATTGGAACTCTATTGCTGCGATACGTAGACATCTGCAAACGCTATTTCCTATCAAGGAAGTGTCGCATTTACATTCTTGTGAAGAGAAATCGCGGTATACATGACACTTCGCAATGAATATTATATCTTATCATATAACATAGAAGTGAGATGCGATATCGCGTCTTAAGAAGCATTAGAACCCTATTGCTACGATACGTGGACATCTGCAACCGCTACTTCCTAGCATGAAAGTGTCGCATTTACATTCATTTGAAGTGAATACGAGGTATAAATGACACACCACAATGAATATTATATCTTATCGCGGAACATAGAAATGAAATGAGGCGTCTCGTTATAAGAAGCATTAGAACTCTATTGCTACGATACGTAGACATCTGCAAACGCTATTTCCTAGCATGGAAGTGTCGCATTTACATTCATTTGAAGTGAATACGAGGTATACATGACACTTCGCAATGAATATTATACCTTATCATGATACATAGAAGGGAGATGCGATATCGCGTTTTAGGAAGCATTGGAACTCTATTGCTGCGATACGTAGACATCTGCAAACGCTATTTCCTAGCATGGAAGTCTCGCATTTACATTCTTTTGATGTGAATACGAGATATACATGATACTTCGCAATGAATATTATATCTTATCATGAAACATAGGAATGAGGTGCTATATCGCGTTTTGAGAAGCATTAGAACTCTATTGCTACGATACGTAGACATCTGCAAACGCTACTTCCTAGCATGAAAGTGTCGCATTTACATTCATTTGAAGTGAATACGAGGTATACATGACACTCCACAATGAATATTATATCTTATCACGGAACATAGAAATGAAATGAGGCATCTCGTTGTAAGAAGCATTAGAACTCTATTGCTACGATACGTAGACATCTGCAAACGCTATTTCCTAGCATGGAAGTGTCGCATTTACATGCATTTGAAGTGAATACGAGGTATACATGACACTTCGCAATGAATATTATACCTTATCATGAAACATAGAAGGGAGATGCGATATCGCGTTTTAGGAAGCATTGGAACTCTATTGCTGCGATACGTAGACATCTGCAAACGCTATTTCCTAGCATGGAAGTGTCGTATTTACGTTCTTTTGATGTGGATATGAGGTATACATGACGCTTCGCAATGAATATTATACCTTATCATGAAACATAGAAGAGAGATGCGATATCGCGTTTTAAGAAGCATTAGAACTCTATTGCTACGATACGTAGACATCTGCAAACGCTATTTCCTAGCATGGAAGTGTCGCATTTACATTCGTTTGAAGTGAATACGAGATATACATGACACTTCGCAATGAATATTATATCTTATCATATAACATAGAAGTGAGGTGCGATATCGCGTCTTAAGAAGAATTAGAACCCTATTGCTACGATACGTGGACATCTGCAACCGCTATTTCCTAGCATGGAAATGTCGCATTTACATTCTTTTGATGTGAATACGAGGTATACATGACACTCCACAATGGATATTATATCTTATCACGGAACATAGAAATGAAATGAGGCATCTCGTTTTAAGAAGCATTAGAACTCTATTGCTACGATAAGTAGACATCTGCAAACGCTATTTCCTAGCATGGAAGTGTCGCATTTACATTCATTTGAAGTGAATACGAGGTATACATGACACTTCGCAATGAATATTATACCTTATCATGAAACATAGAAGGGAGATGCGATATCGCGTTTTAGGAAGCATTGGAACTCTATTGCTGCGATACGTAGACATCTGCAAACGCTATTTCCTAGCATGGAAGTGTCGCATTTACGTTCTTTTGATGTGAATACGAGATATACATGACACTTCGCAATGAATATTATATCTTATCATGAAACATAGGAATGAGGTGCTATATCGCGTTTTGAGAAGCATTAGAACTCTATTGCTACGATACGTAGACATCTGCAAACGCTATTTCCTAGCATGGAAGTGTCGTATTTACATTCGTTTGAAGTGAATACGAGGTATACATTACACTTCGCAATGAATATTATACCTTATCATGAAACATAGAAGGGAGATGCGATATCGCGTTTTAGGAAGCATTGGAACTCTATTGCTGCGATACGTAGACATCTGCAAACGCTATTTCCTATCAAGGAAGTGTCGCATTTACATTCTTGTGAAGAGAAATCGCGGTATACATGACACTTCGCAATGAATATTATATCTTATCATATAACATAGAAGTGAGATGCGATATCGCGTCTTAAGAAGCATTAGAACCCTATTGCTACGATACGTGGACATCTGCAACCGCTACTTCCTAGCATGAAAGTGTCGCATTTACATTCATTTGAAGTGAATACGAGGTATAAATGACACACCACAATGAATATTATATCTTATCGCGGAACATAGAAATGAAATGAGGCGTCTCGTTATAAGAAGCATTAGAACTCTATTGCTACGATACGTAGACATCTGCAAACGCTATTTCCTAGCATGGAAGTGTCGCATTTACATTCATTTGAAGTGAATACGAGGTATACATGACACTTCGCAATGAATATTATACCTCATCATGAAACATAGAAGGGAGATGCGATATCGCGTTTTAGGAAGCATTGGAACTCTATTGCTGCGATACGTAGACATCTGCAAACGCTATTTCCTAGCATGGAAGTCTCGCATTTACATTCTTTTGATGTGAATACGAGATATACATGATACTTCGCAATGAATATTATATCTTATCATGAAACATAGGAATGAGGTGCTATATCGCGTTTTGAGAAGCATTAGAAATCTATTGCTACGATACGTAGACATCTGCAAACGCTATTTCCTAGCATGGAAGTGTCGCATTTACATTCTTTTGAAGTGAATACGAGGTATACATGACACATCGCAATGAATATTATATCTTATCATGAAACATAAAAGTGAGATGCGATATCGCGTCTTAAGAAGCATTAGAACCCTATTGCTACGATACGTGGACATCTGCAACCGCTACTTCCTAGCATGAAAGTGTCGCATTTACATTCATTTGAAGTGAATACGAGGTATAAATGACACACCACAATGAATATTATATCTTATCGCGGAACATAGAAATGAAATGAGGCGTCTCGTTATAAGAAGCATTAGAACTCTATTGCTACGATACGTAGACATCTGCAAACGCTATTTCCTAGCATGGAAGTGTCGCATTTACATTCATTTGAAGTGAATACGAGGTATACATGACACTTCGCAATGAATATTATACCTTATCATGAAACATAGAAGGGAGATGCGATATCGCGTTTTAGGAAGCATTGGAACTCTATTGCTGCGATACGTAGACATCTGCAAACGCTATTTCCTAGCATGGAAGTGTCGCATTTACGTTCTTTTGATGTGAATACGAGATATACATGACACTTCGCAATGAATATTATATCTTATCATGAAACATAGGAATGAGGTGCTATATCGCGTTTTGAGAAGCATTAGAACTCTATTGCTACGATACGTAGACATCTGCAAACGCTATTTCCTAGCATGGAAGTGTCGTATTTACATTCGTTTGAAGTGAATACGAGGTATACATTACACTTCGCAATGAATATTATACCTTATCATGAAACATAGAAGGGAGATGCGATATCGCGTTTTAGGAAGCATTGGAACTCTATTGCTGCGATACGTAGACATCTGCAAACGCTATTTCCTATCAAGGAAGTGTCGCATTTACATTCTTGTGAAGAGAAATCGCGGTATACATGACACTTCGCAATGAATATTATATCTTATCATATAACATAGAAGTGAGATGCGATATCGCGTCTTAAGAAGCATTAGAACCCTATTGCTACGATACGTGGACATCTGCAACCGCTACTTCCTAGCATGAAAGTGTCGCATTTACATTCATTTGAAGTGAATACGAGGTATAAATGACACACCACAATGAATATTATATCTTATCGCGGAACATAGAAATGAAATGAGGCGTCTAGTTATAAGAAGCATTAGAACTCTATTGCTACGATACGTAGACATCTGCAAACGCTATTTCCTAGCATGGAAGTGTCGCATTTACATTCATTTGAAGTGAATACGAGGTATACATGACACTTCGCAATGAATATTATACCTTATCATGAAACATAGAAGGGAGATGCGATATCGAGTTTTAGGAAGCATTGGAACTCTATTGCAGCGATACGTAGACATCTGCAAACGCTATATCCTAGCATGGAAGTGTCGCATTTACATTCTTTTGAAGTGAATACGAGGTATACATGACACATCGCAATGAATATTATATCTTATCATGAAACATAAAAGTGAGATGCGATATCGCGTTCTAAGAAGCATTAGAACTCTATTGCTACGATACGTAGACATCTGCAAAGGCTATTCCCTAGCATAGAAGGGTCGCATTTACATTCTTTTGAAGTGAGTACGAGGTATACATGACACTTCGCAATGAACATTATATCTTATCATGAAACATAGGAATGAGGTGCTATATCGCGTTTTGAGAAGCATTAGAACTCTATTGCTACGATACGTAGACATCTGCAAACGCTATTTCCTAGCATGGAAGTGTCGCATTTACATTCTTTTGATGTGAATACGAGATATACATGACTCATCGCAATGAATATTATATCTTCTCATGAAATATAGCAGTGAGATGCGATATCGCGTTTTAAGAAGCATTAGAACTCTATTGCTACGATACGTAGACATCTGCAAACGCTATTTCCTAGCATGGAAGTGTCGCATTTACATTCGTTTGAAGTGAATACGAGATATACATGACACTTCGCAATGAATATTATATCTTATCATGAAACATAGGAATGAGGTGCTATATCGCGTTTTGAGAAGCATTAGAACTCTATTGCTACGATACGTAGACATCTGCAAACGCTATTTCCTAGCATGGAAGTGTCGTATTTACATTCGTTTGAAGTGAATACGAGGTATACATTACACTTCGCAATGAATATTATACCTTATCATGAAACATAGAAGGGAGATGCGATATCGCGTTTTAGGAAGCATTGGAACTCTATTGCTGCGATACGTAGACATCTGCAAACGCTATTTCCTATCAAGGAAGTGTCGCATTTACATTCTTGTGAAGAGAAATCGCGGTATACATGACACTTCGCAATGAATATTATATCTTATCATATAACATAGAAGTGAGATGCGATATCGCGTCTTAAGAAGCATTAGAACCCTATTGCTACGATACGTGGACATCTGCAACCGCTACTTCCTAGCATGAAAGTGTCGCATTTACATTCATTTGAAGTGAATACGAGGTATAAATGACACACCACAATGAATATTATATCTTATCGCGGAACATAGAAATGAAATGAGGCGTCTAGTTATAAGAAGCATTAGAACTCTATTGCTACGATACGTAGACATCTGCAAACGCTATTTCCTAGCATGGAAGTGTCGCATTTACATTCATTTGAAGTGAATACGAGGTATACATGACACTTCGCAATGAATATTATACCTTATCATGAAACATAGAAGGGAGATGCGATATCGAGTTTTAGGAAGCATTGGAACTCTATTGCAGCGATACGTAGACATCTGCAAACGCTATATCCTAGCATGGAAGTGTCGCATTTACATTCTTTTGAAGTGAATACGAGGTATACATGACACATCGCAATGAATATTATATCTTATCATGAAACATAAAAGTGAGATGCGATATCGCGTTCTAAGAAGCATTAGAACTCTATTGCTACGATACGTAGACATCTGCAAAGGCTATTCCCTAGCATAGAAGGGTCGCATTTACATTCTTTTGAAGTGAGTACGAGGTATACATGACACTTCGCAATGAACATTATATCTTATCATGAAACATAGGAATGAGGTGCTATATCGCGTTTTGAGAAGCATTAGAACTCTATTGCTACGATACGTAGACATCTGCAAACGCTATTTCCTAGCATGGAAGTGTCGCATTTACATTCTTTTGATGTGAATACGAGATATACATGACTCATCGCAATGAATATTATATCTTCTCATGAAATATAGCAGTGAGATGCGATATCGCGTTTTAAGAAGCATTAGAACTCTATTGCTACGATACGTAGACATCTGCAAACGCTATTTCCTAGCATGGAAGTGTCGCATTTACATTCGTTTGAAGTGAATACGAGATATACATGACACTTCGCAATGAATATTATATCTTATCATGAAACATAGGAATGTGATGCGATATCGCGTTTTAAGAAGCATTAGAACTCTATTGCTACGATACGTAGACATCTGCAAACGCTATTTCCTAGCATGGAAGTGTCGCATTTACATTCTTTTGATGTGAATACGAGATATACATGACACTTCGCAATGAATATTATATCTTCTCATGAAACATAGCAGTGAGATGCGATATCGCGTATTAAGAAGCATTAGAACTCTATTGCTACGATACGTAGACATCTGGAAACGCTACTTCCTAGCATGGAAGTGCCGCATTTACATTCGTTTGAAGTGAATACGAGATATACATGACACTTCGCAATGAATATTATACCTTATCATGAAACATAGAAGTGAGATGCGATATCGCATTTTAAGGAGCATTAGAACTCTATTGCTACGATACGTAGACATCTGAAAACGCTATTTCCTAGCATGGAAGTGTCTTATTTACGTTCTTTTGAAGTGAATACGAGGTATACATGACACTTCGCAATGAATATTATATCTTATCATGAAACATAGGAATGAGATGCGATATCGCGTTTTAAGAAGCATTAGTACTCTATTGCTACGATACGTAGACATCTGCAAACGCTATTTCCTAGCATGGAAGTGTCGCATTTACATTCTTTTGATGTGAATACGAGATATACATGACACTTCGCAATGAATATTATACCTTATCATGAAACATAGAAGTGAGATGCGATATGGCATTTTAAGGAGCATTAGAACTCTATTGCTACGATACGTAGACATCTGCAAACGCTATTTCCTAGCATGGAAGTGTCTTATTTACGTTCTTTTGAAGTGAATACGAGGTATACATGACACTTCGCAATGAATATTATATCTTATCATGAAACATAGAAGTGAGATGCGATATCGCTTTCTAAGGAGCACTAGAACTCTATTGCTACGATACGTAGACATCTGCAAACGCTATTTCCCAGGATGGAAGGGTCGCATTTACATTCTTTTGAAGTGAGTACGAGGTATACATAACACTCCATAATGAATATTATATCTTCTCATGAAACATAGCAGTGAGATGCGATATCGCGTTTTAAGAAGCATTAGAACTCTATTGCTACGATACGTAGACATCTGCAAACGCTATTTCCTAGCATGGAAGTGTCGCATTTACATTCTTTTGATGTGAATACGAGATATACATGACACTTCGCAATGAATATTATATCTTCTCATGAAACATAGCAGTGAGATGCGATATCGCGTATTAAGAAGCATTAGAACTCTATTGCTACGATACGTAGACATCTGCAAACGCTACTTCCTAGCATGGAAGTGCCGCATTTACATTCGTTTGAAGTGAATACGAGATATACATGACACTTCGCAATGAATATTATACCTTATCATGAAACATAGAAGTGAGATGCGATATCGCATTTTAAGGAGCATTAGAACTCTATTGCTACGATACGTAGACATCTGCAAACGCTATTTCCTAGCATGGAAGTGTCTTATTTACGTTCTTTTGAAGTGAATACGAGGTATACATGACACTTCGCAATGAATATTATATCTTATCATGAAACATAGAAGTGAGATGCGATATCGCATTTTAAGGAGCATTAGAACTCTATTGCTACGATACGTAGACATCTGCAAACGCTATTTCCTAGCATGGAAGTGTCTTATTTACGTTCTTTTGAAGTGAATACGAGGTATACATGACACTTCGCAATGAATATTATATCCTATCATGAAACATAGAAGTGAGATGCGATATCGCTTTCTAAGGAGCACTAGAACTCTATTGCTACGATACGTAGACATCTGCAAACGCTATTTCCTAGCATGGAAGTGTCGCATTTACATTCTTTTGAAGTGAATATGAGGTATACATGACACTTCGCAATGAATATTATATCTTATCATGAAACATAAAAGTGAGATGCGATATCGCGTTCTAAGAAGCATTAGAACTCTATTGCTACGATACGTAGACATCTGCAAAGGCTATTCCCTAGCATGGAAGTGTCGCATTTACATTCATTTGAAGTGAATACGAGGTATACATGACACTTCGCAATGAATATTATACCTTATCATGAAACATAGAAGGGAGATGCGATATCGCGTTTTAGGAAGCATTGGAACTCTATTGCTGCGATACGTAGACATCTGCAAACGCTATTTCCTAGCATGGAAGTGTCGCATTTACATTCTTTTGATGTGAATACGAGATATACATGACACTTCGCAATGAATATTATATCTTATCATGAAACATAGGAATGAGATGCGATATCGCGTTTTAAGAAGCATTAGAACTCTATTGCTACGATACGTAGACATCTGCAAACGCTATTTCCTAGCATGGAAGTGTCGCATTTACATTCGTTTGAAGTGAATACGAGATATACATGACACTTCGCAATGAATATTATACCTTATCATGAAACATAGAAGTGAGATGCGATATCGCATTTTAAGGAGCATTAGAACTCTATTGCTACGATACGTAGACATCTGCAAACGCTATTTCCTAGCATGGAAGTGTCTTATTTACGTTCTTTTGAAGTGAATACGAGGTATACATGACACTTCGCAATGAATATTATATCCTATCATGAAACATAGAAGTGAGATGCGATATCGCGTTCTAAGGAGTACTAGAACTCTATTGCTACGATACGTAGACATCTGCAAACGCTATTTCCTAGCATGGAAGTGTCGCATTTACATTCTTTTGAAGTGAATATGAGGTATATTGACACTTCGCAATGAATATTATATCTTATCATGATATATAAAAGTGAGATGCGATATCGCGTTCTAAGAAGCATTAGAAACCTATTGCTACGATACGTAGACATCTCCAAACGCTACTTCCTAGCATGGAAGTGTCGCATTTACATTCATTTGAAGTGAATACGAGGTATACATGACACTTCGCAATGAATATTATACCTTATCATGAAACATAGAAGGGAGATGCGATATCGCGTTTTAGGAAGCATTGGAACTCTATTGCTGCGATACGTAGACATCTGCAAACGCTATTTCCTAGCATGGAATTGTCGCATTTACATTCTTTT
Source organism: Xylocopa sonorina (assembly GCF_050948175.1). NCBI lineage: Eukaryota > Metazoa > Arthropoda > Insecta > Hymenoptera > Apidae > Xylocopa > Xylocopa sonorina. Next base: position 196,645 of record NW_027490450.1, read on the forward strand.
GATGTGAATACGAGATATACATGACACATCGCAATGAATATTATATCTTATCATGAAACATAGGAATGAGGTGCTATATCGCGTTTTGAGAATCATTAGAACTCTATTGCTACGATACGTAGACATCTGCAAACGCTATTTCCTAGCATGGAAGTGTCGCATTTACATTCATTTGAAGTGAATACGAGGTATACATGACACTTCGCAATGAATATTATACCTTATCATGAAACATAGAAGGGAGATGCGATATCGCGTTTTAGGAAGCATTGGAACTCTATTGCTGCGATACGTAGACATCTGCAAACGCTATTTCCTAGCATGGAAGTGTCGCATTTACATTCTTTTCATGTGAATACGAGATATACATGACACTTCGCAATGAATATTATATCTTATCATGAAACATAGGAATGAGTTGCTATATCGCGTTTTGAGAAGCATTAGAACTGTACTGCTACGATACGTAGACATCTGCAAACGCTATTTCCTAGCATGGAAGTGTCGCATTTACATTCTTTTGAAGTGAGTACGAGGTATACATGACACATCGCAATGAATATTATATCTTATCATGAAACATAAATGTGAGATGCGATATCGCGTTCTAAGAAGCATTAGAACTCTATTGCTACGATACGTAGACATCTGCAAAGGCTATTAAGGCTGCAAAGCCTAGCATAGAAGGGTCGCATTTACATTCTTTTGAAGTGAGTACGAGGTATACATATCACTCCATAATGAATATTATATCTTATCATGAAACATAGCAGTGAGATGCGACATCTCGTTTTAAGAAGCATTATTACTCTATTGCTACGGTACGTAGACATCTGCAAACGCTATTTCCTAGCATGGAAGTGTCGCATTTACATTCTTTTGATGTGAATACGAGGTATACATGACACTCCACAATGAATATTATATCTTATCACGGAACGTAGAAATGAAATGAGGCATCTCGTTTTAAGAAGCATTAGAACTCTATTGCTACGATACGTAGACATCTGCAAAGGCTATTAAGGCTGCAAAGCCTAGCATAGAAGGGTCGCATTTACATTCTTTTGAAGTGAGTACGAGGTATACATATCACTCCATAATGAATACTATTTCTTATCATGAAACATAGCAGTGAGATGCGACATCTCGTTTTAAGAAGCATTATTACTCTATTGCTACGGTACGTAGACATCTGCAAACGCTATTTCCTAGCATGGAAGTGTCTTATTTACGTTCTTTTGAAAGTGAATACGAGGTATACATGACACTTCGCAATGAATATTATATCTTATCATGAAACATAAAAGTGAGATGCGATATCGCGTTCTAAGAAGCATTAGAACTCTATTGCTACGATACGTAGACATCTGCAAAGGCTATTCCCTAGCATAGAAGGGTCGCATTTACATTCTTTTGAAGTGAGTACGAGGTATACATATCACTCCATAATGAATATTATACCTTATCATGAAACATAGCAGTGAGATGCGACATCTCGTTTTAAGAAGCATTATGACTCTATTGCTACGGTACGTAGACATCTGCAAACGCTATTTCCTAGCATGGAAGTGTCATATCTACATTCTTTTGAAGTGAATACGAGGTATACATGACACTTCGCAATGAATATTATATCTTATCATGAAACATAGAGGTGAGATGCGATATCGCGCTTTAGGAAGCATTGGAACTCTATTGCTGCGATACGTAGACATCTGCAAACGCTATTTCCTAGCAAGGAAGTGTCGCATTTACATTCTTTTGACGTGAATAAGAGGTATACATAACACTGCACTGTGAATATTATATCTTATCACGAAACATAGAAATGAGATGCGATATCGCGATATAAGAAGCATTAGAACTCTATTGCTTCGATACGTAGATATCTGCAAACACTATTTCCTAGCAAGGAAGTGTCGCATTTACATTCTTTTGAAAGGAATACAAGGTATACATGACACTTCGCAATGAATATTATATCTTATCATGAAACATAGAAATGAGATGCGATATGGCGATTTATGAAGCATTTGATGTCTATTACTTCGATACGTAGACATCTGCAAACGCTACATCCTAGCAAGGAAGTGTCGCATTTACATTCTTTTGAGAGGAATACGAGGTATACGTGACACTTCGCAATGAATATTATATCTTATCATGAAACATAGAAATGAGATGCGATATGACTATTTAAGAAGCATTAGAAATCTATTGCTTGGATACGTAGACATCTGCAAACGTTACTTCCTAGCAAGAAAGTGTCGCATTTACATTCTTTTGAAACGAATACGAGGTATACATAACATTCCACAATGAATATTATATCTTATCATGAAACATAGAAATGAGATGCGATATCGCGTTTTGAGAAGCATTAGAACTCTAATGCCACGATACGTAGACATCTGCAAACGCTATTTCCTAGCGAGGAAGTGTCGCATTTACATCCATTTGAAGTATAGACGAGATATACATAACACTGCACAATGAGTATTATATCTTATCGTGAAACATAGAAATGATATGCGATATGGCTATTTAAGAAGCATTAGAACTCTATTGCTTCGATACGTAGATATCTGAAAACGCTATTTCCTAGCAAGGAAGTGTCGCATTTACATCCATTTGAAGTATAGACGAGATATACATAACACTGCACAATGAATATTATATCTTATCATGAAACATAGAGATGAGATGCGATATCGCGATTTATGAAGCATTAGAAATCTATTGCTTCGATACGTAGACATCTGCAAACGCTACTTCCTAACAAGGGAGTGTCGCATTTACATTCTCTTGAAAGGAATACGAGGTATACATGACACTTCACAATGAATATTATACCTTATCATGAAACATAGAATTGAGATGCGATATGACGATTTAAGAAGCATTAGAACACTATTGCTTCAATACGTGGATATCTGCAAACACTATTTCCTAGCAAGGAACTGTCGCATTCACATCCATTTGAAGTGTATGCGAGGTATACATGACACTTCGCAATGAATATTATATATTATCATGAAACATATATATGAGATGAGATTTCGCAAATTAGCAAGCATTAGATCCCTATTGCTTCGATACGTAGACATCTGCAAACGCTACTTCCTAGCAAGGAAGTGTCGCATTTACATTCTTTTGAAGTGAATACGAGGTATACATAACACTCCACAATGAATATTATATCTTATCATGAAACATAGAAATGTGATGTAATATGGCGATTTAAGAAGCATTAGAACACTATTTCTTCGATACGTAGACATCTGCAAACGCTACTTCCTAGCAAGGAAGTGTCGCATTTACATTCTTTTGAAAGGAATACGAGGTATACCTGACACTTCGCAATGAATATTATATCTTATCATGAAACATAGAAATGAGATGCGATATGACGATTTAAGAAGCATTAGAACTCTATTGCTTCGGTACGTAGACATCTGCAAACGCTATTTCCTAGCAAGGAAGTGTCGCATTTACATCCATTTGAAGTATAGACGAGATAAACATAACACTGCACAATGAATATTATATCTTATCATGAAACATTGAAATGAGATGCGATATCGCGTTTTGAGAAGCATTAGAACTTTAATGCCACGATACGTAGACATCTGCAAACGCTATTTCCTAGCAAGGAAGTGTCGCATTTACATCCATTTGAAGTATAGACGAGATATACATAACACTGCACAATGAGTATTATACCTTATCATGAAACATAGAAATGATATGCGATATGGCTATTTAAGAAGCATTAGAACTCTATTGCTTCGATACGCAGATATCTGAAAACGCTATTTCCTAGCAAGGAAGTATCGCATTTACATCCATTTGAAGTATGGACGAGATATACATAACACTGCACAATGAATATTATATATTGTCATGAAACATAGAAATCAGATGCGATATCGCGATTTAAGAAGCATTAGAACACTATTGGTTCGATACGTAGACATCTGCAAACGCTACTTCCTAACAAGGGAGTGTCGCATTTTCATTCTCTTGAAAGGAATACGAGGTATACATGACACTTCACCATGAATATTATATCTTATCATGAAACATAGAATTGAGATGCGATATGACGATTTAAGAAGCATTAGAACACTATTGCTTCGACACGTAGACATCTGCAAACACTATTTCCTAGCAAGGAACTGTCGCATTCACATTCGTTTGAATTGTATGCGAGGCATACATGAAACTTCGCAATGAATATTATATATTATCATGAAACATAGATATGAGATGCTATATCGCGAACTAGCAAGCTTTAGAAATCTATTGCTTCGATACGTAGACATCTGCAAACGCTATTTCCTAGCAAGGAAGTGTCGCATTTACATTCATTTTAAGTGTATGCGAGGTATACATGACCCTTCGCAATGAATATTATATATCGTCATGAAACATTGAAATGAGATGCGATATGGCGATTTAAGAAGCACTAGAACTCTACTGCTTCGATACGTAGACATCTGCAAACGCCATTTACTAGCAAGGAAGTGTCGCATTTACATACTTTTGAAACGAATACGAGGTATACATAACATTCCACAATGAATATTATATCTTATCATGAAACATAGAGATGAGATGCGATATCGCGATTCAAGAAGAATTAGAACACTATTGCTTCGACACGTAGACATCTCCAAACACTATTTCCTAGCAAGGAACTGTCGCATTCACATTCGTTTGAATTGTATGCGAGGTATACATGAAACTTCGCAATGAATATTATATATTATCATGAAACATAGATATGAGATGCGATATCGCGAACCAGCAAGCTTTAGAAATCTATTGCTTCGATACGTAGACATCTGCAAACGCTATTTCCTAGCAAGGAAGTGTCGCATTTACATTCGTTTGAAGTGAATACGAGGTATATATGACACTTCGCAATGAATATTATATCTTATCATGAAACATAGGAGTGAGATGCGATATGGCATTTTAAGAATCATTAGAACTCTATTGTTTCGACACGTAGTCATCTGGTAACTCTATTTCCTAGCAAGGAAGTGTCGCATTCACATCCTTTTGAGGTGAATACGAGGTATACATGACACTTCGCAATGAATATTATATCTGAACATGAAACATAGAAATGAGATGCGACATCTCGTTTTAAGAAGCATTAGAACTCTATTGCTAGGATACGTAGACACCTGCAAACGCTATTTCCTAGCATGTAAGTGTCGCATTTACATTCTTTTAAAGTGAATACGAGGTATACATGACACTTCGCAAAGAATATTATATCTTATCATGAAACATGGAAGTGAGATGCGATATCGCGTTCTAACAAGCATTAGAACTCTATTGCTACGATACGTAGACATCTGCAAAGGCTATTTCCTAGCATGGAAGGGTCGCATTTACATTCTTTTGAAGTGAGTACGAGGTATACATAACAATCCATAATGAATATTATATCTTACCATGAAATATAGCAGTGAGATGCGATATCGCATTATAAGAAGTATTAGAACTCTATTGCTACGATACGTAGACATCTGCAAACGCTATTTCCTAGCATGGAAGTGTCGCATCTACATTCTTTTGAAGTGAATACGAGGTATACATGACAATTCGCAATGAATATTACACCTTATCATGAAACATAGAAGAGAGATGCGATATCGCGTCTTAAGAAGCATTAGAACTCTATTGCTACGATACGTAGACATCTGCAAACGCTATTTCCTAGCATGTAAGTGTCGCATTTACATTCTTTTGAAGTGACTACGGGGTATACATAACACTCCATAATGAATATTATATCTTAACATGAAACATAGCAGTGAGATGCGATATCGCGTTTTAAGAAGCATTAGAACTCTATTGCTACGATACGTAGACATCTGCAAACAATATTTCCTAGCAAGGAAGTGTCGCATTTACATTCTTTTGAAGTGAATACGAGGTATACATAACATTCCGCAATGAATATTATATCTTATTACGAAACATAGAAATGAGATGCGACATCTCGTATTAAGAAGCATTAGAACTCTATTGCTACGATACGTTGGCATCTGCAAACGCTATTTCCTAGCATGGAAGTGTCGCATTTACATTCTTCTGATGTGAATAAGAGATATACATGACACTTCGCAATGAATATTATATCTCATAATGAAACATAGAAATGGGATGCGACATCGCTATTTAAGAAACATTAGAACTCTATTGCTTCGATACGTAGACATCTGGGAACGCTATTTCCTTGAAAGGAAGTGGCGCATTTACATTCATTTGAAGTGAATACGAGGTATACATAACACTCTACCATGTATATTATATCTTATCACGAAACATAGAAATGAAATGTGACATCTCGTTTTAAGAAGCATTAGAACTCCATTGCTACAATACGTGGACATCTGCAAACGCTATTTCCTAGCATGTAAGTGTCGCATTTACGTTCTTTTGAAGTGAATACGAGGTATACATGACATATCGCAATGATTATTATATCTTACCACGAAACATAGATATGAAATGCGACATCTCGTTTTAAGAAGCATTAGAACTCTATTGCTGCGATACGTATACATCTGCAAACGGTATTTCCTAGCATGTAAGTGTCGCATTTACATTCCTTTGAAGTTAATACGAGGTATACATGACTCTTCGCAATGAATATTATACCTTATCATGAAACATAGAAATGAGATGCGACATCTCGTATTAGGAAGCATTAGAACTCTATTGCTACGATACCTAGACATCTGCAAACGCTATTTCCTAGCATGGAAGTGTCGCATTTACATTCTTCTGATGTGAATACGAGATATACATGACACTTCGCAATGAATATTATATCTTATCATGAAACATAGAAATGGGATGCGATATCGCTATTTAAGAAACATTAGAACTCTATTGCTTCGATACGTAGACATCTGGGAACGCTATTTCCTTGAAAGGAAGTGGCGCATTTACATTCATTTGAAGTGAATACGAGGTATACATAACACTCTACCATGTATATTATATCTTATCACGAAACATAGAAATGAGATGCGACATCTCGTATTAGGAAGCATTAGAACTCTATTGCTACGATACCTAGACATCTGCAAACGCTATTTCCTAGCATGTAAGTGTCGCATTTACATTCTTTTGATGTGAATACGAGGTATACATGACACTTCGCAATGAATATTATATCTTATCATGAAACATGGAAATGCGATGCGACATCTCGTTTTAAGATGTATTAGAACTCTATTATTTCCATACGTAGTCGTCTGGAAACGCAATTTCCTAGCAAGGAAGTGTCGCACTTACATCCTTTTGAAGTGAATACGAAGTATACATAACACTTCGCACTGAATATTATATCTTATCATGAAACATAGAAATGAGTTGCGGCATCTCGTTTTAAGAAGCATTAGAACACTATTGTTACGACACGTAGACATCTGCAAACGCTATTTCCTAGCATGGAAGCGTCGCATTTACATTCTTGTCATGTGAATACGAAGTATACATTACACTTCGCAATGAATATTATATCTTATCATGAAACATAGATGTGAGATGCGATATCGCGTTCTAAGAAGCATTAGAACTCTATTGCTGCGATACGTAGACATCTGCAAATGCTATTACCTAGCATGTAAGTGTCGCATTTACATTCTTTTGAAGTGAATACAAGGTAATCATGACACTTCGCAATGAATATTATATCTTATCATGAAACGTAGAAGTGAGATGCGATATCGCGTTCTAAGAAGCATTAGAAATTTATTGCTACGATACATAGACATATGGAAACGCTATTCCCTAGCATGGAAGTGTCGCATTTACATTCTTTTGAAGTGAATGCGAGGTATACATAACACTCCACAATGAATATTGTATCTTATCACGAAACATAGAAATGAAATGCGACATCTAGTTTTAAGTAGCATTAAAACTCTACTTCTACGATACGTAGACATCTGCAAACGCTATTTCCTAGCATGGAAGTGTCGCATTTACATTCTTTTGAAGTGAATACGAGATATACATGACACTTCGCAATGAATATTATATGTTATCATGAAACATTGGAGTGAGATGCGATATCGCATTTTAAGAAGCATTAGAACTCTATTGCTACGATACCTAGACATCTGCAAACGCTATTTCCTAGCATGGATGTGTCGCATTTACATTCTTTTGAAGTGAGTACGAAGCATACATAACACTCCATAATGAATATTATATCTTTTCATGAAACATAGCGGTACGATGCGATATCGCGTTTTAAGGAGCATTAGAAATCTATTGCTACGATACGTAGACATCTGCAAACGCTATTTCCTAGCATGGAAGTGTCGCATTTACATTCGTTTGAAGTGAATACGAGATATACATGACACTTCGCAATGAATATTATATCTTATCATAAAACATAGGAATGAGGTGCTATATCGCATTTTGAGAAGCATTAGAACTCTATTGCTACGATACGTAGACATCTGCAAACGCTATTTCCTAGCATGGGAGTGTCGCATTTACATTTTGTTTGAAGTGAATACGAGACATACATGACACATCGCAATGAATATTATATCTTATCATGAAACATAGGAATGAGGTGCTATATCGTGTTTTGGGAAGCATTAGAACTCTATTGCTAATATACGTAGACATCTGCAAACTCTATTTCCTAGCAAGGAAATTTCGCATTTACATTCATTTGAAGTGAATACGAGGTATACATGACACTTCACAATGAATATTATATCTTATCACGGAACATAGAAATGAAATGAGGCATCTCGTTTTAAGAAGCATTAGAACTCTATTGCTACGATACGCAGACATCTGCAAACGCTATTTCCTAGCATGGAAGTGTCATATTTACATTCTTTTGAAGTGAATACGAGGTATACATGACACTTCACAATGAATATTATATCTTATCGTGAAACATAGAAGTGAGATGCGATATCGCGTTCTAAGAAGCATTAGAACTCTATTGCTACGATACGTAGACATCTGCAAACGCTATTTCCTAACATGGAAGTGTCTTATTTACGTTCTTTTGAAGTGAATACGAGGTATACATGTCACATCGCAATGAATATTATATCCTCTCATGAAACATAGCAGTGAGTTGCGATATCGCGTTTTAAGAAGCATTAGAGCTCTATTGCTACGATACGTAGACATTTGCAAAGGCTATTCACTAGCATGGAAGCGTCGCATTTCCATTCTTTTGAAGTGAGTACGAGGTATACATATCACTCCATAATGAATATTATACCTTATCATGAAACATAGCAGTGAGATCCGATATCGCATTTTAAGAAGCATTGGAACTCTATTGCTGCGATACGTAGACATCTGCAAACGCTATTTCCTAGCATGGAAGTGTCGCATTTACATTCTTTTGATGTGAATACGAGATATACATGACACTTCGCAACGAATGTTATATCTTATCATGAAACATGGGAATGTGGTGCTATATCGCGTTTTGAGAAGCATTAGAACTCTATTGCCTATATACGTGGACATCTGCAAACTCTATTTCCTAGCAAGGAAATTTCGCACTTACATTCCACTGAAGTGAATACGAGGTATACATAACATTACACATTGAATATTATATCTTGTTACGAAACATAGAAATGAAATACGACATCTCGTTTTAAGAAGCATTAGTACTCTATTTCTGTGATACGTAGACATCTGCAAACAATATTTCCTAGCAAGGAAGTGTCGCATTTACATTCTTGTGAAGTGAAATCGAGGTTTACATGACACTTCGCAATGAATATTATATCTTATCATGAAACATAGAAGTGAGATGCGATATGGCATTTTAAGAAGCATTAGAACCCTATTGCTACGATACGTAGACATCTGCAAACGCCACTTCCTAGCATGGAAGTGTCGCATTTACAATCTTTTGAAGTGAATACGAGGTATACATGACACTTCGCAATGATTATTATATCTTATCATGAAACATAGAAGTGAGATGCGATATGGCATTTTAAGAATCATTAGAACTCTATTGTTTCGACACGTAGTCATCTGGTAACGCTATTTCCTAGCAAGGAAGTGCCGCATTAACATCCTTTTGAGGTGAATACGAGGTATACATGACACTTCGCAATGAATATTATATCTGAACATGAAACATAGAAATGAGATGCGACATCTCGTTTTAGACATCTGCAAACGCTATTTCCTAGCATGGAAGTGACTTATTTACGTTCTTTTGAAGTGAATACGAGGTATACATGACACTTCGCAATGAATATTATATCTTATCATGAAACATAGAAGTGAGATGCGATATCGCGTTCTAAGAAGCATTAGAAATCTATTGCTACGATACGTAGACATATGGAAACGTTATTCCCTAGCATGGAAGTGTCGCATTTACATTCTTTTGAAGTGAATACGAGATATACATGACACTTCGCAATGAATATTATATGTTATCATGAAACATTGGAGTGAGATGCGATATCGCGTTTTAAGAAGCATTAGAACTCTATTGCTACGATACCTAGACATCTGCAAACGCTACTTCCTAGCATGGAAGTGTCGCATTTACTTTCTTTTGAAGTGAATACGAGATATACATGACACTTCGCAATGAATATTATATCTGAACATGAAACATAGAAGTGAGATGCAACATCTCGTTTTAAGAAGCATTAGAATTCTATTGCTACGATACGTAGGCATCTGCAAACGCTATTCCCTAGCATGGAAGTGTCGCATTTACATTCTTTTGAAGTGAATACGAGATATACATGACACTTCGCAATGGATACTATATCTTATCATGAAATATAGAAGTGAGATGCGATATCGCGTTTTAGGAAGCATTAGAACTCTATTGCTACGATACGTAGACATCTGCAAACGCTATTTCCTAGCAAGGAAGTGTCGCATTTACATTCATTTGAAGTGAATACGAGGTATACATAATACTCTACAATGAATATCATATCTTACCAAGAAACATAGAAATGAAATGCGACATCTCGTTTTATAAAGCATTAGAATTCTATTGCTGCGATACGTAGACATCTGCAAACGCTATTTCCTAGCATGTAAGTGTCGCATTTACATTCTTTTGAAGTGAATACGAGGTATACATGACACATCGCAATGATTATTATATCTTATCATGAAACATCGGTGTTAGATGCGATATCGCGTTTTAAGAAGCATTAGATCTCCCTTGCTACGATACGTAGACATCTGCAAACGCTATTTCCTAGCATGTAAGTGTCGCATTGACATTCTTTTGATGTGAACACGAGGTATACATGACACTTCGCAATGAATATTATATCTTATCATGAAACATAGAAATGCGATGCGACATCTAGTTTTAAGATGTATTAGAACTCTATTATTTCCATACGTAGTCGTCTGGAAACGCAATTTCCTAGCAAGGAAGTGTCGCACTTACATCCTTTTGAAGTGAATACGAAGTATACATAACACTTCGCACTGAATATTATATCTTATCATGAAACATAGAAATGAGTTGCGGCATCTCGTTTTAAGAAGCATTAGAACACTATTGTTACGACACGTAGACATCTGCAAACGCTATTTCCTAGCATGGAAGCGTCGCATTTACATTCTTGTCATGTGAATACCAAGTATACATTACACTTCGCAATGAATATTATATCTTATCATGAAGCATAGATGTGAGATGCGATATCGCGTTCTAAGAAGCATTAGAACTCTATTGCTGCGATACGTAGACATCTGCAAATGCTATTACCTAGCATGTAAGTGTCGCGTTTACATTCTTTTGAAGTGAATACGAGGTAATCATGACACTTCGCAATGAATATTATATCTTATCATGAAACATAGAAGTGAGATGCGATATCGCGTTCTAAGAAGCATTAGAAATTTATTGCTACGATACATAGACATATGGAAACGCTATTTCCTAGCATGGAAGTGTCGCATTTACATTCTTTTGAAGTGAATACGAGATATACATGACACTTCGCAATGAATATTATATGTTATCATGAAACATTGGAGTGAGATGCGATATCGCATTTTAAGAAGCATTAGAACTCTATTGCTACGATACCTAGACATCTGCAAACGCTATTTCCTAGCATGGATGTGTCGCATTTACATTCTTTTGAAGTGAGTACGAAGCATACATAACACTCCATAATGAATATTATATCTTTTCATGAAACATAGCGGTACGATGCGATATCGCGTTTTAAGGAGCATTAGAAATCTATTGCTACGATACGTAGACATCTGCAAACGCTATTTCCTAGCATGGAAGTGTCGCATTTACATTCGTTTGAAGTGAATACGAGATATACATGACACTTCGCAATGAATATTATATCTTATCATAAAACATAGGAATGAGGTGCTATATCGCATTTTGAGAAGCATTAGAACTCTATTGCTACGATACGTAGACATCTGCAAACGCTATTTCCTAGCATGGGAGTGTCGCATTTACATTTTGTTTGAAGTGAATACGAGACATACATGACACATCGCAATGAATATTATATCTTATCATGAAACATAGGAATGAGGTGCTATATCGTGTTTTGGGAAGCATTAGAACTCTATTGCTAATATACGTAGACATCTGCAAACTCTATTTCCTAGCAAGGAAATTTCGCATTTACATTCATTTGAAGTGAATACGAGGTATACATGACACTTCACAATGAATATTATATCTTATCACGGAACATAGAAATGAAATGAGGCATCTCGTTTTAAGAAGCATTAGAACTCTATTGCTACGATACGCAGACATCTGCAAACGCTATTTCCTAGCATGGAAGTGTCATATTTACATTCTTTTGAAGTGAATACGAGGTATACATGACACTTCACAATGAATATTATATCTTATCGTGAAACATAGAAGTGAGATGCGATATCGCGTTCTAAGAAGCATTAGAACTTTATTGCTACGATACGTAGACATCTGCAAACGCTATTTCCTAACATGGAAGTGTCTTATTTACGTTCTTTTGAAGTGAATACGAGGTATACATGACACATCGCAATGAATATTATATCCTCTCATGAAACATAGCAGTGAGTTGCGATATCGCGTTTTAAGAAGCATTAGAGCTCTATTGCTACGATACGTAGACATTTGCAAAGGCTATTCACTAGCATGGAAGCGTCGCATTTCCATTCTTTTGAAGTGAGTACGAGGTATACATATCACTCCATAATGAATATTATATCTTATCATGAAACATAGCAGTGAGATCCGATATCGCATTTTAAGAAGCATTGGAACTCTATTGCTGCGATACGTAGACATCTGCAAACGCTATTTCCTAGCATGGAAGTGTCGCATTTACATTCTTTTGATGTGAATACGAGATATACATGACACTTCGCAACGAATATTATATCTTATCATGAAACATGGGAATGTGGTGCTATATCGCGTTTTGAGAAGCATTAGAACTCTATTGCCTATATACGTGGACATCTGCAAACTCTATTTCCTAGCAAGGAAATTTCGCACTTACATTCCACTGAAGTGAATACGAGGTATACATAACATTACACATTGAATATTATATCTTGTTACGAAACATAGAAATGAAATACGACATCTCGTTTTAAGAAGCATTAGTACTCTATTTCTGTGATACGTAGACATCTGCAAACAATATTTCCTAGCAAGGAAGTGTCGCATTTACATTCTTGTGAAGTGAAATCGAGGTTTACATGACACTTCGCAATGAATATTATATCTTATCATGAAACATAGAAGTGAGATGCGATATGGCATTTTAAGAAGCATTAGAACCCTATTGCTACGATACGTAGACATCTGCAAACGCCACTTCCTAGCATGGAAGTGTCGCATTTACAATCTTTTGAAGTGAATACGAGGTATACATGACACTTCGCAATGATTATTATATCTTATCATGAAACATAGAAGTGAGATGCGATATGGCATTTTAAGAATCATTAGAACTCTATTGTTTCGACACGTAGTCATCTGGTAACGCTATTTCCTAGCAAGGAAGTGCCGCATTAACATCCTTTTGAGGTGAATACGAGGTATACATGACACTTCGCAATGAATATTATATCTGAACATGAAACATAGAAATGAGATGCGACATCTCGTTTTAGACATCTGCAAACGCTATTTCCTAGCATGGAAGTGACTTATTTACGTTCTTTTGAAGTGAATACGAGGTATACATGACACTTCGCAATGAATATTATATCTTATCATGAAACATAGAAGTGAGATGCGATATCGCGTTCTAAGAAGCATTAGAAATCTATTGCTACGATACGTAGACATATGGAAACGTTATTCCCTAGCATGGAAGTGTCGCATTTACATTCTTTTGAAGTGAATACGAGATATACATGACACTTCGCAATGAATATTATATGTTATCATGAAACATTGGAGTGAGATGCGATATCGCGTTTTAAGAAGCATTAGAACTCTATTGCTACGATACCTAGACATCTGCAAACGCTACTTCCTAGCATGGAAGTGTCGCATTTACATTCTTTTGAAGTGAATACGAGATATACATGACACTTCGCAATGAATATTATATCTGAACATGAAACATAGAAGTGAGATGCAACATCTCGTTTTAAGAAGCATTAGAATTCTATTGCTACGATACGTAGGCATCTGCAAACGCTATTCCCTAGCATGGAAGTGTCGCATTTACATTCTTTTGAAGTGAATACGAGATATACATGACACTTCGCAATGGATACTATATCTTATCATGAAATATAGAAGTGAGATGCGATATCGCGTTTTAGGAAGCATTAGAACTCTATTGCTACGATACGTAGACATCTGCAAACGCTATTTCCTAGCAAGGAAGTGTCGCATTTACATTCATTTGAAGTGAATACGAGGTATACATGACACTTCGCAATGAATATTATATCTTATCATGAAACATAGAAGTGAGATGCGATATCATGTTCTAAGGAGCATTAGAACTCTATTGCTACGATACGTAGACATCTGCAAACGCTATTTCCTAGCATGGAAGTGACTTATTTACGTTCTTTTGAAGTGAATACGAGATATACATGACACTTCGCAATGGATACTATATCTTATCATGAAATATAAAAGTGAGATGCGATATCGCGTTTTAGGAAGCATTAGAAATCTATTGCTACGATGCGTAGACATCTGCAAATGTTATTTCCTAGCAAGGACGTGTCGCATTTACATTCTTTTGAAGTGAATGGGAGGTATACATAACACTCCACAATGAATATTGTATCTTATCACGAAACATAGAAATGAAATGCGACATCTAGTTTTAAGTAGCATTAAAACTCTACTGCTACGATACGTAGACATCTGCAAACGCTATTTCCTAGCATGGAAGTGTCGCATTTACATTCTTTTGAAGTGAATACGAGATATACATGACACTTCGCAATGAATATTATATGTTATCATGAAACATTGGAGTGAGATGCGATATCGCGTTTTAAGAAGCATTAGAACTCTATTGCTACGATACCTAGACATCTACAAACGCTATTTCCTAGCATGGATGTGTCGCATTTACATTCTTTTGAAGTGAATACGAAGTGTACATGACACTTCGCAATGAATATTATATCTTATCATGAAACATAGAAGTGAGATGCGATATCGCGTTTTAGGAAGCATTAGAACTCTATTGCTACGATATGTAGACATTTGCAAACGCTACTTACTAGCATGGAAGTGTCGCATTTACATTCTTTTGAAGTGAATACGAGATATACATGACACTTCGCAATGAATATTATATCTCATCATGAAACATAGGAGTGAGATGCGATATCGCGTTTTAAGAAGCATTAGAACTCTATTGCTACGATACGTAGACATCTGCAAACGCTATTTCCTAGCATGGAAGTGTCGCATTTACATTCTTTTGAAGTGAATACGAGGTATACATGACACTTCGCAATGAATATTATATCTCATCATGAAACATAGGAGTGAGATGCGATATGGCATTTTAAGAATCATTAGAACTCTTTTGTTTCGACACGTAGTCATCTGGAAACGCTATTTCCTTGCAAGGAAGTGTCGCATTTACATTCTTTTGAAGTGACTACGGGGTACACATAACACTCCATAATGAATATTATATCTTAACATGAAACATAGCAGTGGGATGCGATATCGCGTTTTAAGAAGCATTAGAACTCTATTGCTACGATACGTAGACATCTGCAAACAATATTTCCTAGCAAGGAAGTGTCGCATTTACATTCTTTTGAAGTGAATACGAGGTATACATAACATTCCGCAATGAATATTATATCTTATTACGAAACATAGAAATGAGGTGCGACATCTCGTATTAAGAAGCATTAGAACTCTATTGCTACGATACGTAGACATCTGCAAACCCTATTTCCTAGCATGGAAGTGTCGCATTTACATTCTTCTGATGTGAATAAGAGATATACATGACACTTCGCAATGAATATTATATCTCATAATGAAACATAGAAATGGGATGCGACATCGCTATTTAAGAAACATTAGAACTCTATTGCTTCGATACGTAGACATCTGGGAACGCTATTTCCTTGAAAGGAAGTGGCGCATTTACATTCATTTGAAGTGAATACGAGGTATACATAACACTCTACCATGTATTTTATATCTTATCACGCAACATAGAAATGAAATGTGACATCTCGTTTTAAGAAGCATTAGAACTCTATTGCTACAATACGTGGACATCTGCAAACGCTATTTCCTAGCATGTAAGTGTCGCATTTACGTTCTTTTGAAGTGAATACGAGGTATACATGACACATCGCAATGATTATTATATCTTACCACGAAGCATAGATATGAAATGCGACATCTCGTTTTAAGAAGCATTAGAACTCTATTGCTGCGATACGTATACATCTGCAAACGGTATTTCCTAGCATGTAAGTGTCGCATTTACATTCCTTTGAAGTTAATACGAGGTATACATGACTCTTCGCAATGAATATTATATCTTATCTCGAAACATAGATGTGAGATGCGATATCGCGATTTAAGAAGCACTAGAACTCTATTGCTACGATGCGTAGACATCTGCAAATGTTATTTCCTAGCAAGGAAGTGTCGCATTTACATTCTTTTGACGTGAATACGAGGTAAACATAACATTCCACAATGAAAATTACACCTTATTACGAAATATAGAAATGAAATGCGACTTCTCATTTTAAGAAGCATTAGAACTCTATTGGTACGATACGTAGACATCTGCAAACCCTATTTCCTAGCATGGAAGTGTCGCATCTACATTATTTTGAAGTGAATACGAGGTATACATGACAATTCGCAATGAATATTATACCTTATCATGAAACATAGAAATGAGATGCGACATCTCGTATTAAGAAGCATTAGAACTCTATTGCTACGATACGTAGACATCTGGAAACGCTATTTCCTAGCATGGAAGTGTCGCATTTACATTCTTCTGATGTGAATACGAGATATACATGACACTTCGCAATGAATATTATATCTTATCATGAAACATAGAAATGGGATGCGATATCGCTATTTAAGAAACATTAGAACTGTATTGCTTCGATACGTAGACATCTGGGAACGCTATTTCCTTGAAAGGAAGTGGCGCATTTACATTCATTTGAAGTGAATACGAGGTATACATAACACTCTACCATGTATATTATATCTTATCACGAAACATAGAAATGAAATGTGACATCTCGTTTTAAGAAGCATTAGAACTCTATTGCTACGATACGTGGACATCTGCAAACGCTATTTCCTAGCATGTAAGTGTCGCATTTACATTCTTTTGAAGTGAATACGAGGTATACATGACACATCGCAATGATTATTATATCTTATCATGAAACATAGATGTGAGATGCGATATCGCGATTTAAGAAGCACTAGAACTCCATTGCTGCGATACGTAGACATCTGCAAATGCTATTTCCTAGCATGTAAGTGTCGCATTTACATTCTTTTGAAGTGAATACGAGGTATACATGACACTTCGCAATGAATATTATATCTTATCATGAAACATAGAAGTGAGATCCGATATCGCGTTTTAAGAAGCATTAGAACTCTATTGCTACGATACGTAGACATCTGCAAACGCTATTTCCTAGCATGGAAGTGTCGCATCTACATTCTTTTGAAGTGAATACGAGATATACATGACACTTCGCAATGAATATTATATCTTATCATGAAACATGGAAGTGAGATGCGATATCGCGTTCTAAGAAGCTTTAGGACTCCCTTGCTACGATACGTAGACATCTGCAAACCCTATTTCCTAGCAAGGAAGTGTCGCATTTACATTCATTTGAAGTGAATACGAGGTATACATAATACTCTACAATGAATATCATATCTTACCAAGAAACATAGAAATGAAATGCGACATCTCGTTTTATAAAGCATTAGAATTCTATTGCTGCGATACGTAGACATCTGCAAACGCTATTTCCTAGCATGTAAGTGTCGCATTTACATTCTTTTGAAGTGAATACGAGGTATACATGACACATCGCAATGATTATTATATCTTATCATGAAACATCGGTGTTAGATGCGATATCGCCTTTTAAGAAGCATTAGATCTCCCTTGCTACGATACGTAGACATCTGCAAACGCTATTTCCTAGCATGTAAGTGTCGCATTGACATTCTTTTGATGTGAATACGAGGTATACATGACACTTCGCAATGAATATTATATCTTATCATGAAACATAGAAATGCGATGCGACATCTAGTTTTAAGATGTATTAGAACTCTATTATTTCCATACGTAGTCGTCTGGAAACGCAATTTCCTAGCAAGGAAGTGTCGCACTTACATCCTTTTGAAGTGAATACGAAGTATACATAACACTTCGCACTGAATATTATATCTTATCATGAAACATAGAAATGAGATGCGGCATCTCGTTTTAAGAAGCATTATAACACTATTGTTACGACACGTAGACATCTGCAAACGCTATTTCCTAGCATGGAAGCGTCGCATTTACATTCTTGTCATGTGAATACGAAGTATACATGACACTTCGCAATGAATATTATATCTTATCATGAAACATAGATGTGAGATTCGATATCGCGTTCTAAGAAGCATCAGAACTCCATTGCTGCGATACGTAGACATTTGCAAATGCTATTTCCTAGCATGTAAGTGTCACATTTACATTCTTTTGAAGTGAATACGAGGTATACATGACACTTCGCAATGAATATTATATCTTATCATGAAATACAGAAGTGAGATGCGATATCGCGATTTAAGAAGCACTAGATCTCTATTGCTACGATGCGTAGACATCTGCAAATGTTATTTCCTAGCAAGGAAGTGTCGCATTTACATTCTTTTGACGTGAATACGAGGTAAACATAACACTCCACAATGAAAATTACACCATATTACGAAATATAGAAATGAAATGCGACTTCTCATTTTAAGAAGCATTAGAACTCTATTGCTACGATACGTAGACATCTGCAAACCATATTTCCTAGCATGGAAGTGTCGCATTTTCATTCATTTGAAGTATATGCGTGGTATACATGACACTTCGCATTGAATATTATGTCTTATTAGGAAACATAGGAATGAGATGCGATATCGCGTTTTAGGAAGCGTTAGGACTCTATTGCTACGATACGTAGACACCTGCAAACGCTATTTCCTAGGAAGGAAGTGTCGCATTTACATTCTTTTGAAGTGAACACGAGGTATACATGACACTTCGCAATGAATATTATATCTTATCATGAAACGTAGGAGTGAGATTCGATATGGCATTTTAAGAATCATTAGAACTCTATTAATTCGACACGTAGTCATCTGAAAACGCTATTTCCTAGCAAGGAAGTGTCGCATTTACATTCATTTGAAGTGACTACAAGGTATACATAACACTCCATAATGAATATTATATCTTAACATCAAACATAGCAGTGAGATGCGATATCGCGTTTTAAGAAGTATTAGAACTCTATTGCTACGATACGTAGACATCTGCAAACGCTATTTCCTAGCATGGAAGTGTCGCATCTACATTCTTTTGAAGTGAATACGAGGTATACATAACATTCCGCAATGAATATTATATCTTATTACGAAGCATAGAAATGAAATACGACTTCTCGTTTTAAGAAGCATTAGAACTCTATTGCTACGATACGTAGACATCTGCAAACAATATTTCCTAGCAAGGAAGTGTCGCATTTACATTCTTTTGAAGTGAATACGAGGTATACATGACACTTCGCAATGAATATTATATCTTATCATGAAACGTAGGAGTGAGATGCGATATGGCATTTTAAGAATCATTAGAACTCTATTGTTTCGACACGTAGTCATCTGAAAACGCTATTTCCTAGCAAGGAAGTGTCGCATTTACATTCTTTTGAAGTGACTACAAGGTATACATAACACTCCATAATGAATATTATATCTTAACATGAAACATAGCAGTGAGATGCGATATCGCGTTTTAAGAAGCATTAGAACTCTATTGCTACGATACGTAGACATCTGCAAACGCTATTTCCTAGCATGGAAGTGTCGCATCTACATTCTTTTGAAGATAATACGAGGTATACATAACATTCCGCAATGAATATTATACCTTATCGTGAAACATATAAGAGAGATGCGATATCGCGTTTTAGGAAGCATTAGAACTCTATTGCTACGATACGTAGACATCTGCAAACGCTATTTCCTAGCAAGGAAGTGTCGCATTTACATTCTTTTGAAGTGACTACGAGGTATACATAACATTCCGCAATGAATATTATATCTCATAACGAAACATAGAAATGAGATGCGACATCTCGTATTAAGAAGCATTAGAACTCTATTGCTACGATACGTAGACATCTGCAAACGCAATTTCCTAGCATGGAAGTGTCGCATTTACAATCTTCTGATGTGAATACGAGATCTACATGACACTTCGCAATGCATATTATATCTTATCATGAAACATAGAAATGGGATGCGATATCGCTATTTAAGAAACATTAGAACTCTATTGCTTCGATACGTAGACATCTGGGAACGCTATTTCCTTGAAAGGAAGTGGCGCATTTACATTCATTTGAAGTGAATACGCGGTATACATAACACTCTACAATGAATATTATATCTTACCACGAAATATAGATATGAAATGCGACATCTCGTTTTAAGAAGCATTAGAACTCTATTGCTACGATACGTAGACATCTGCAAACCCTATTTCCTAGCATGGAAGTGTCGCATTTTCATTCATTTGAAGTATATGCGTGGTATACATGACACTTCGCATTGAATATTAATGTCTTATTACGAAACATAGGAATGAGATGCGATATCGCGTTTTAGGAAGCGTTAGGACTCTATTGCTACGATACGTAGACACCTGCAAACGCTATTTCCTAGCAAGGAAGTGTCGCATTTACATTCTATTGAAGTGAATACGACGTATACATGACACTTCGCAATGAATATTATATCTTATCATGAAACGTAGGAGTGAAATGCGATATGGCATTTTAAGAATCACTAGAACTCTATTGTTTCGACACGTAGTCATCTGAAAACGCTATTTCCTAGCAAGGAAGTGTCGCATTTACATTCTTTTGAAGTGACTACAAGGTATACATAACACTCCATAATGAATATTATATCTTAACATGAAACATAGCAGTGAGATGCGATATCGCGTTTTAAGAAGTATTAGAACTCTATTGCTACGATACGTAGACATCTGCAAACGCTATTTCCTAGCATGGAAGTGTCGCATCTACATTCTTTTGAAGTGAATACGAGGTATACATAACATTCCGCAATGAATATTATATCTTATTACGAAGCATAGAAATGAAATACGACTTCTCGTTTTAAGAAGCGTTAGAACTCTATTGCTACGATACGTAGACATCTGCAAACAATATTTCCTAGCAAGGAAGTGTCGCATTTACATTCTTTTGAAGTGAATACGAGGTATACATGACACTTCGCAATGAATATTATATCTTATCATGAAACGTAGGAGTGAGAAGCGATATGGCATTTTAAGAATCATTAGAACTCTATTGTTTCGACACGTAGTCATCTGAAAACGCTATTTCCTAGCAAGGAAGTGTCGCATTTACATTCTTTTGAAGTGACTACAAGGTATACATAACACTCCATAATGAATATTATATCTTAACATGAATCATAGCAGTGAGATGCGATATCGCGTTTTAGAAAGTATTAGAACTCTATTGCTACGATACGTAGACATCTGCAAACGCTATTTCCTAGCATGGAAGCGTCGCATTTACATTCTTGTCATGTGAATACGAAGTATACATGACACTTCGCAATGAATATTATATCTTATCATGAAACATAGATGTGAGATGCGATATCGCGTTCTAAGAAGCATTAGAACTCTATTGCTGCGATAAGTAGATTATCTGGAAATGCTATTTCCTAGCATGTAAGTGTCGCATTTATATTCTTTTGAAGTGAATACGAGGTATACATGACACTTCGCAATGAATATTATATCTTATCATGAAGCATAGGAGTGAGATGCGATATCATGTTCTAAGGAGCATTAGAACTCTATTGCTACGATACGTAGACATCTGCAAACGCTATTTCCTAGCATGGAAGTGACTTATTTACGTTCTTTTGAAGTGAATACGAGATATACATGACACTTCGCAATGGATACTATATCTTATCATGAAATATAAAAGTGAGATGCGATATCGCGTTTTAGGAAGCATTAGAAATCTATTGCTACGATGCGTAGACATCTGCAAATGTTATTTCCTAGCAAGGACGTGTCGCATTTACATTCTTTTGAAGTGAATGGGAGGTATACATAACACTCCACAATGAATATTGTATCTTATCACGAAACATAGAAATGAAATGCGACATCTAGTTTTAAGTAGCATTAAAACTCTACTGCTACGATACGTAGACATCTGCAAACGCTATTTCCTAGCATGGAAGTGTCGCATTTACATTCTTTTGAAGTGAATACGAGATATACATGACACTTCGCAATGAATATTATATGTTATCATGAAACATTGGAGTGAGATGCGATATCGCGTTTTAAGAAGCATTAGAACTCTATTGCTACGATACCTAGACATCTACAAACGCTATTTCCTAGCATGGATGTGTCGCATTTACATTCTTTTGAAGTGAATACGAAGTGTACATGACACTTCGCAATGAATATTATATCTTATCATGAAACATAGAAGTGAGATGCGATATCGCGTTTTAGGAAGCATTAGAACTCTATTGCTACGATATGTAGACATCTGCAAACGCTACTTACTAGCATGGAAGTGTCGCATTTACATTCTTTTGAAGTGAATACGAGATATACATGACACTTCGCAATGAATATTATATCTTATCATGAAACATAGGAGTGAGATGCGATATCGCGTTTTAAGAAGCATTAGAACTCTATTGCTACGATACGTAGACATCTGCAAACGCTATTTCCTAGCATGGAAGTGTCGCATTTACATTCTTTTGAAGTGAATACGAGGTATACATGACACTTCGCAATGAATGTTATATCTTATCATGAAACATAGGAGTGAGATGCGATATGGCATTTTAAGAATCATTAGAACTCTTTTGTTTCGACACGTAGTCATCTGGAAACGCTATTTCCTAGCAAGGAAGTGTCGCATTTACATTCTTTTGAAGTGACTACGGGGTATACATAACACTCCATAATGAATATTATATCTTAACATGAAACATAGCAGTGGGATGCGATATCGCGTTTTAAGAAGCATTAGAACTCTATTGCTACGATACGTAGACATCTGCAAACAATATTTCCTAGCAAGGAAGTGTCGCATTTACATTCTTTTGAAGTGAATACGAGGTATACATAACATTCCGCAATGAATATTATATCTTATTACGAAACATAGAAATGAGGTGCGACATCTCGTATTAAGAAGCATTAGAACTCTATTGCTACGATACGTAGGCATCTGCAAACGCTATTTCCTAGCATGGAAGTGTCGCATTTACATTCTTCTGATGTGAATAAGAGATATACATGACACTTCGCAATGATTATTATATCTTACCACGAAGCATAGATATGAAATGCGACATCTCGTTTTATGAAGCATTAGAACTCTATTGCTGCGATACGTATACATCTGCAAACGGTATTTCCTAGCATGTAAGTGTCGCATTTACATTCCTTTGAAGTTAATACGAGGTATACATGACTCTTCGCAATGAATATTATATCTTATCTCGAAACATAGATGTGAGATGCGATATCGCGATTTAAGAAGCACTAGAACTCTATTGCTACGATGCGTAGACATCTGCAAATGTTATTTCCTAGCAAGGAAGTGTCGCATTTACATTCTTTTGACGTGAATACGAGGTAAACATAACATTCCACAATGAAAATTACACCTTATTACGAAATATAGAAATGAAATGCGACTTCTCATTTTAAGAAGCATTAGAACTCTATTGGTACGATACGTAGACATCTGCAAACCCTATTTCCTAGCATGGAAGTGTCGCATCTACATTATTTTGAAGTGAATACGAGGTATACATGACAATTCGCAATGAATATTATACCTTATCATGAAACATAGAAATGAGATGCGACATCTCGTATTAAGAAGCATTAGAACTCTATTGCTACGATACGTAGACATCTGGAAACGCTATTTCCTAGCATGGAAGTGTCGCATTTACATTCTTCTGATGTGAATACGAGATATACATGACACTTCGCAATGAATATTATATCTTATCATGAAACATAGAAATGGGATGCGATATCGCTATTTAAGAAACATTAGAACTGTATTGCTTCGATACGTAGACATCTGGGAACGCTATTTCCTTGAAAGGAAGTGGCGCATTTACATTCATTTGAAGTGAATACGAGGTATACATAACACTCTACCATGTATATTATATCTTATCACGAAACATAGAAATGAAATGTGACATCTCGTTTTAAGAAGCATTAGAACTCTATTGCTACGATACGTGGACATCTGCAAACGCTATTTCCTAGCATGTAAGTGTCGCATTTACATTCTTTTGAAGTGAATACGAGGTATACATGACACATCGCAATGATTATTATATCTTATCATGAAACATAGGTGTGAGATACGATATCGCGTTTTAAGAAGCATTAGATCTCTCTTGCTACGATACGTAGACATCTGCAAACGCTATTTCCTAGCATGGAAGTGTCGCATTTACATTCTTTTGAATTTATTACGCGGTATACATAACACTCTACAATGAATATTATATCTTACCACGAAACATAGATATGAAATGCGACATCTCGTTTTAAGAAGCATTAGAACTCTATTGCTGCGATACGTATACATCTGCAAACGGTATTTCCTAGCATGTAAGTGTCGCATTTACATTCGTTTGAAGTGAATACGAGGTATATATGACACTTCGCAATGAATATTATATCTTATCATGAAACATAGGAGTGAGATGCGATATGGCATTTTAAGTATCATTAGAGCTCTCATTGTTTCGACACGTAGTCATCTGGAAACGCTATTTCCTAGCAAGGAAGTGTCGCATTTACATTCTTTTGAAGTGACTACGGGGTATACATAACACTCCACAATGAATATTATATCTTAACATGAAACATAGCAGTGAGATGAGATATCGCGTTTTAAGAAGCATTAGAACTCTATTGCTACGATACGTAGACATCTGCAAACGCTATTTCCTAGCATGGAAGTGTCGCATCTACATTCTTTTGAAGTGAATACGAGGTATACATGACAATTCGCAATGAATATTATACCTTATCATGAAACATAGAAGAGAGATGCGATATCGCGTTTTAGGAAGCATTAGAACTCTACTGCTACGATACGTAGACATCTGCAAAGGCTATTTCCTAGCATGGAAGGGTCGCATTTACATTCTTTTGAAGTGAGTACGAGGTATACATGACACTTCGCAAAGAATATTATATCTTATTACGAAACATAGAAATGAAATACGACTTCTCGTTTTAAGAAGCATTATAACTCTATTGCTACGATACGTAGACATCTGCAAACAATATTTCCAAGCAAGGAAGTGTCGCATTTACATTCTTTTGAAGTGAAAACGAGGTATACATAACATTCCGCAATGAATATTATATCTTATTACGAAACATAGAAATGAGATGCGACATCTCGTATTAAGAAGCATTAGAACTCTATTGCTACGATACGTAGACATCTGCAAACGCTATTTCCTAGCATGGAAGTGTCGCATTTACATTCTTCTGATGTGAATACGAGATATACATGACACTTCGCAATGAATATTATATCTTATCATGAAACATAGAAATGGGATGCGATATCGCTATTTAAGAAACATTAGAACTCTATTGCTTCGATACGTAGACATCTGGGAACGCTATTTCCTTGAAAGGAAGTGGCGCATTTACATTCTTTTGAAGTGAATACGAGGTATACATGACACTTCGCAATGTAAATTATATCTTATCATGATACATAGGAGTGAGATGCGATATGGCATTTTAAGAATCATTAGAACTCTATTGTTTCGACTCATAGTCATCTGGAAACGCTATTTCCTAGCAAGGAAGTGTCGCATTTACATTCTTTTGAAGTGACTACGGGGTATACATAACACTCCATAATGAATATTATATCTTAACATGAAACATAGAAGTGAGATGCGATATCGCGTTTTAAGAAGCATTAGAACTCTATTGCTACGATACGTAGACATCTGCAAACGCTATTTCCTAGCATGTAAGTGTCGCATTTACATTCTTTTGAAGTGAATACGAGGTATACATGACACATCGCAATGATTATTATATCTTATCATGAAACATAGGTGTGAGATACGATATCGCGTTTTAAGAAGCATTAGATCTCTCTTGCTACGATACGTAGACATCTGCAAACGCTATTTCCTAGCATGGAAGTGTCGCATTTACATTCTTTTGAATTTATTACGCGGTATACATAACACTCTACAATGAATATTATATCTTACCACGAAACATAGATATGAAATGCGACATCTCGTTTTAAGAAGCATTAGAACTCTATTGCTGCGATACGTATACATCTGCAAACGGTATTTCCTAGCATGTAAGTGTCGCATTTACATTCCTTTGAAGTGAATACGAGGTATACATGACACTTCGCAATGAATATTATATCTCATCATGAAACGTAGGAGTGAGATTCGATATGGCATTTTAAGAATCATTAGAACTCTATTAATTCGACACGTAGTCATCTGAAAACGCTATTTCCTAGCAAGGAAGTGTCGCATTTACATTCATTTGAAGTGACTACAAGGTATACATAACACTCCATAATGAATATTATATCTTAACATCAAACATAGCAGTGAGATGCGATATCGCGTTTTAAGAAGTATTAGAACTCTATTGCTACGATACGTAGACATCTGCAAACGCTATTTCCTAGCATGGAAGTGTCGCATCTACATTCTTTTGAAGATAATACGAGGTATACATAACATTCCGCAATGAATATTATACCTTATCGTGAAACATATAAGAGAGATGCGATATCGCGTTTTAGGAAGCATTAGAACTCTACTGCTACGATACGTAGACATCTGCAAAGGCTATTTCCTAGCATGGAAGGGTCGCATTTACATTCTTTTGAAGTGAGTACGAGGTATACATGACACTTCGCAATGAATATTATATCTGAACATGAAACATAGAAGTGAGAAGCAACATCTCGTTTTAAGAAGCATTAGAATTCTATTGCTACGATACGTAGGCATCTGCAAACGCTATTCCCTAGCATGGAAGTGTCGCATTTACATTCTTTTGAAGTGAATACGAGATATACATGACACTTCGCAATGGATACTATATCTTATCATGAAATATAGAAGTGAGATGCGATATCGCGTTTTAGGAAGCATTAGAACTCTATTGCTACGATACGTAGACATCTGCAAACGCTATTTCCTAGCAAGGAAGTGTCGCATTTACATTCTTTTGAAGTGACTACGAGGTATACATAACATTCCGCAATGAATATTATATCTCATAACGAAACATAGAAATGAGATGCGACATCTCGTATTAAGAAGCATTAGAACTCTATTGCTACGATACGTAGACATCTGCAAACGCAATTTCCTAGCATGGAAGTGTCGCATTTACAATCTTCTGATGTGAATACGAGATCTACATGACACTTCGCAATGCATATTATATCTTATCATGAAACATAGAAATGGGATGCGATATCGCTATTTAAGAAACATTAGAACTCTATTGCTTCGATACGTAGACATCTGGGAACGCTATTTCCTTGAAAGGAAGTGGCGCATTTACATTCATTTGAAGTGAATACGCGGTATACATAACACTCTACAATGAATATTATATCTTACCACGAAATATAGATATGAAATGCGACATCTCGTTTTAAGAAGCATTAGAACTCTATTGCTGCGATACGTATACATCTGCAAAAGGTATTTCCTAGCATGTAAGTGTCGCATTTACATTCCTTTGAAGTTTGTACGAGGTATACATGACTCTTCGCAATGAATATTATATCTTATCTCGAAACATAGATGTGAGATGCGATATCGCGATTTAAGAAGCACTAGATCTCTATTGCTACGATGCGTAGACATCTGCAAATGTTATTTCCTAGCAAGGAAGTGTCGCATTTACATTCTTTTGACGTGAATGCGAGGTAAACATAACATTCCACAATGAAAATTACACCATATTACGAAATATAGAAATGAAATGCGACTTCTCATTTTAAGAAGCATTAGAACTCTATTGCTACGATACGTAGACATCTGCAAACCCTATTTCCTAGTATGGAAGTGTCGCATTTTCATTCATTTGAAGTATATGCGTGGTATACATGACACTTCGCATTGAATATTATGTCTTATTACGAAACATAGGAATGAGATGCGATATCGCGTTTTAGGAAGCGTTAGGACTCTATTGCTACGATACGTAGACACCTGCAAACGCTATTTCCTAGCAAGGAAGTGTCGCATTTACATTCTTTTGAAGTGACTACAAGGTATACATAACACTCCATAATGAATATTATATCTTAACATGAATCATAGCAGTGAGATGCGATATCGCGTTTTAGAAAGTATTAGAACTCTATTGCTACGATACGTAGACATCTGCAAACGCTATTTCCTAGCATGGAAGCGTCGCATTTACATTCTTGTCATGTGAATACGAAGTATACATGACACTTCGCAATGAATATTATATCTTATCATGAAACATAGATGTGAGATGCGATATCGCGTTCTAAGAAGCATTAGAACTCTATTGCTGCGATAAGTAGATTATCTGCAAATGCTATTTCCTAGCATGTAAGTGTCGCATTTATATTCTTTTGAAGTGAATACGAGGTATACATGACACTTCGCAATGAATATTATATCTTATCATGAAGCATAGAAGTGAGATGCGATATCATGTTCTAAGGAGCATTAGAACTCTATTGCTACGATACGTAGACATCTGCAAACGCTATTTCCTAGCATGGAAGTGACTTATTTACGTTCTTTTGAAGTGAATACGAGATATACATGACACTTCGCAATGGATACTATATCTTATCATGAAATATAAAAGTGAGATGCGATATCGCGTTTTAGGAAGCATTAGAAATCTATTGCTACGATGCGTAGACATCTGCAAATGTTATTTCCTAGCAAGGACGTGTCGCATTTACATTCTTTTGAAGTGAATGGGAGGTATACATAACACTCCACAATGAATATTGTATCTTATCACGAAACATAGAAATGAAATGCGACTTCTCATTTTAAGAAGCATTAGAACTCTATTGGTACGATACGTAGACATCTGCAAACCCTATTTCCTAGCATGGAAGTGTCGCATCTACATTATTTTGAAGTGAATACGAGGTATACATGACAATTCGCAATGAATATTATACCTTATCATGAAACATAGAAATGAGATGCGACATCTCGTATTAAGAAGCATTAGAACTCTATTGCTACGATACGTAGACATCTGGAAACGCTATTTCCTAGCATGGAAGTGTCGCATTTACATTCTTCTGATGTGAATACGAGATATACATGACACTTCGCAATGAATATTATATCTTATCATGAAACATAGAAATGGGATGCGATATCGCTATTTAAGAAACATTAGAACTGTATTGCTTCGATACGTAGACATCTGGGAACGCTATTTCCTTGAAAGGAAGTGGCGCATTTACATTCATTTGAAGTGAATACGAGGTATACATAACACTCTACCATGTATATTATATCTTATCACGAAACATAGAAATGAAATGTGACATCTCGTTTTAAGAAGCATTAGAACTCTATTGCTACGATACGTGGACATCTGCAAACGCTATTTCCTAGCATGTAAGTGTCGCATTTACATTCTTTTGAAGTGAATACGAGGTATACATGACACATCGCAATGATTATTATATCTTATCATGAAACATAGGTGTGAGATACGATATCGCGTTTTAAGAAGCATTAGATCTCTCTTGCTACGATACGTAGACATCTGCAAACGCTATTTCCTAGCATGGAAGTGTCGCATTTACATTCTTTTGAATTTATTACGCGGTATACATAACACTCTACAATGAATATTATATCTTACCACGAAAAATAGATATGAAATGCGACATCTCGTTTTAAGAAGCATTAGAACTCTATTGCTGCGATACGTATACATCTGCAAACGGTATTTCCTAGCATGTAAGTGTCGCATTTACATTCCTTTGAAGTTAATACGAGGTATACATGACTCTTCGCAATGAATATTATATCTTATCTCGAAACATAGATGTGAGATGCAATATCGCGTTTTAAGAAGCATTAGAACTCTATTGCTACGATACGTAGACATCTGCAAACGCTATTTCCTAGCATGGAAGTGTCGCATTTACATTCGTTTGAAGTGAATACGAGGTATACATAATACTCTACAATGAATATTATACCTTACCAAGAAACATAGAAATGAAATGCGACATCTCGTTTTATAAAGCATTAGAATTCTATTGCTGCGATACGTAGACATCTGCAAACGCTATTTCCTAGCATGTAAGTGTCGCATTTACATTCTTTTGAAGTGAATACGAGGTATACATGACACATCGCAATGATTATTATATCTTATCATGAAACATAGAAATGCGATGCGACATCTCGTTTTAAGATGTATTAGAACTCTATTATTTCCATACGTAGTCGTCTGGAAACGCAATTTCCTAGCAAGGAAGTGTCGCACTTACATCCTTTTGAATTGAATACGAAGTATACATGACACTTCGCAATGAATATTATATCTTATCATGAAACATAGAAATGCGATGCGACATCTCGTTTTAAGATGCATTAGAACTCTATTATTTCCATACGTAGTCGTCTGGAAACGCAATTTCCTAGCAAGGAAGTGTCGCACTTACATCCTTTTGAAGTGAATACGAAGTATACATAACACTTCGCACTGAATACTATATCATATCATGAAACATAGAAATGAGATGCGGCATCTCGTTTTAAGAAGCATTAGAACACTATTGTTACGACACGTAGACATCTGCAAACGCTATTTCCCAGCATGGAAGCGTCGCATTTACATTCGTGTCATGTGAATACGAAGTATACATGACACTTCGCAATGAATATTATATCTTATCATGAAACATAGAAGTGAGATGCGATATCGCGTTCTAAGAAGCATTAGAACTCTATTGCTACGATACGTAGACATCTGCAAACGCTATTTCCTAGCATGGAAGTTACTTATTTACGTTCTTTTGAAGTGAATACGAGGTATACATGACACTTCGCAATGAATATTATATCTTATCATGAAACATAGAAGTGAGATGCGATATCGCGTTCTAAGAAGCATTAGAAATCTATTGCTACGATACGTAGACATATGGAAACGCTATTCCCTAGCATGGAAGTGTCGCATTTACATTCTTTTGAAGTGAATACGAGATATACATGACACTTCGCAATTAATATTATATCTTATCATGAAACATAGAAATGAGGTGCTATATCGCGTTTTGAGAAGCATTA
This sequence comes from Xylocopa sonorina, assembly GCF_050948175.1. Lineage (NCBI taxonomy): Eukaryota > Metazoa > Arthropoda > Insecta > Hymenoptera > Apidae > Xylocopa > Xylocopa sonorina. The sequence continues at coordinate 228,896 of NW_027490450.1, forward strand.
GAACTCTATTGCTAATATACGTAGATATCTGCAAACTCTATTTCCTAGCATGGAAATTTCGCACTTACATTCCACTGAAGTGAATACGAGGTATACGTAACATTACACAATGAATATTATATCTTATTACGAAACATAGAAATGAAATGCGGCATCTCGTTTTAAGACGCATTAGGACTCTATTGCTACGATACGTAGACATCTGCAAACGCTATTTCCTAGCATGGAAGTGTCGCATTTACATTCGTTTGAAGTGAATACGGGATATACATGACACTTCGCAATGAATATTATATCTTATCATAAAACATAGGAATGAGGTGCTATATCGCGTTTTGAGAAGCATTAGAACTCTATTGCTACGATACGTAGACATCTGCAAACGCTATTTCCTAGCATGGAAGTGTCGCATCTACATTCTTTTGAAGTGAATACGAAGTATACATGACAATTCGCAATGAATATTATACCTTATCATGAAACATGGAAGTGAGATGCAACATCTCGTTTTAAGAAGCATTAGAACTCTATTGCTAGGATATGTAGACATCTGCAAACGCTATTTCCTAGCATGTAAGTGTCGCATTTACATCCTTTTGAAGTGAATACGAGGTATACATGACACTTCGCAATGAATGTTATATCTCATCATGAAACATGGAAGTGAGATGCGATATCGCTTTCTAAGAAGCTTTAGGACTCTCTTGCTACGATACGTAGACATCTGCAAACCCTATTTCCTAGCAAGGAAGTGTCGCATTTACATTCATTTGAAGTGAATACGAGGTATACATAATACTCTACAATGAATATTATATCTTACCAAGAAACATAGAAATGAAATGCGACATCTCGTTTTATAAAGCAATAGAATTCTATTGCTGCGATACGTAGACATCTGCAAACGCTATTTCCTAGCATGTAAGTGTCGCATTTACATTCTTTTGAAGTGAATACGGGATATACATGACACTTCGCAATGAATATTATATCTTACCATGAAACATAGAAGTGAGATGCGATATCGCGTTCTAAGAAGCATTAGAACTCTATTGCTACGATACGTAGACATCTGCAAACGCTACTTCCTAGCATGGAAGTGACTTATTTACGTTCTTTTGAAGTGAATACGAGGTATACATGACACTTCGCAATGAATATTATATCTTATCATGAAACATAGAAGTGAGATGCGATATCGCGTTCTAAGAAGCATTAGAAATCTATTGCTACGATACGTAGACATATGGAAACGTTATTCCCTAGCATGGAAGTGTCGCATTTACATTCTTTTGAAGTGGATACGAGATATACATGACACTTCGCAATGAATATTATATGTTATCATGAAACATAGAAGTGAGATGCGATATCGCGTTTTAGGAAGCATTAGAACTCTATTGCTACGATATGTAGACATCTGCAAACGCTACTTCCTAGCATGGAAGTGTCGCATTTACATTCTTTTGAAGTGAATACGAGATATACATGACACTCCGCAATGAATATTATATCTTATCATGATACATAGGAATGAGGTGCTATATCGCGTTTTGAGAAGCATTAGAACTCTATTGCTAATATACGTAGACATCTGCAAACAATATTTCCTAGCAAGGAAATGTCGCACTTACATTCCATTGAAGTCTATACGAGGTATACATAACATTACACAATGAATATTATATCTTATTACGAAACATAGAAATGAAATACGACATCTCGTTTTAAGAAGCATTAGTACTCTATTGCTGTGATGCGTAGACATCTGCAAAGGCTATTTCCAAGCATGGAAGAGTCGCATTTACATTCTTTTGTAGTGAATACGAGGTACACATAACACTCCATAATGAATATTATATCTTATCATGAAACATAGAAATGAGATGCGACATCTCGTATTAAGAAGCATTAGAACTCTATTGCTACGATACGTAGACATCTGCAAACGCAATTTCCTAGCATGGAAGTGTCGCATTTACATTCTTCTGATGTGAATACGAGATATACATGACACTTCGCAATGCATATTATATCTTATCATGAAACATAGAAATGGGATGCGATATCGCTATTTAAGAAACATTAGAACTCTATTGCTTCGATACGTAGACATCTGGGAACGCTATTTCCTTGAAAGGAAGTGGCGCATTTACATTCATTTGAAGTGAATACGCGGTATACATAACACTCTACAATGAATATTATATCTTACCACGAAATATAGATATGAAATGCGACATCTCGTTTTAAGAAGCATTAGAACTCTATTGCTGCGATACGTATACATCTGCAAACGGTATTTCCTAGCATGTAAGTGTCGCATTTACATTCCTTTGAAGTTTATACGAGGTATACATGACTCTTCGCAATGAATATTATATCTTATCTCGAAACATAGATGTGAGATGCGATATCGCGATTTAAGAAGCACTAGATCTCTATTGCTACGATGCGTAGACATCTGCAAATGTTATTTCCTAGCAAGGAAGTGTCGCATTTACATTCTTTCGACGTGAATACGAGGTAAACATAACATTCCACAATGAAAATTACACCATATTACGAAATATAGAAATGAAATGCGACTTCTCATTTTAAGAAGCATTAGAAATCTATTGCTACGATACGTAGACATCTGCAAACCCTATTTCCTAGCATGGAAGTGTCGCATTTTCATTCATTTGAAGTATATGCGTGGTATACATGACACTTCGCATTGAATATTATGTCTTATTCGGAAACATAGGAATGAGATGCGATATCGCGTTTTAGGAAGCGTTAGGACTCTATTGCTACGATACGTAGACACCTGCAAACGCTATTTCCTAGCAAGGAAGTGTCGCATTTACATTCTTTTGAAGTGAATACGAGGTATACATGACACTTCGCAATGAATATTATATCTTATCATGAAACGTAGGAGTGAGATGCGATATGGCATTTTAAGAATCATTAGAACTCTATTGTTTCGACACGTAGTCATCTGAAAACGCTATTTCCTAGCAAGGAAGTGTCGCATTTACATTCTTTTGAAGTGACTACAAGGTATACATAACACTCCATAATGAATATTATATCTTAACATGAAACATAGCAGTGAGATGCGATATCGCGTTTTAAGAAGTATTAGAACTCTATTGCTACGATACGTAGACATCTGCAAACGCTATTTCCTAGCATGGAAGTGTCGCATCTACATTCTTTTGAAGTGAATACGAGGTATACATAACATTCCGCAATGAATATTATATCTTATTACGAAGCATAGAAATGAAATACGACTTCTCGTTTTAAGAAGCATTAGAACTCTATTTCTACGATACGTAGACATCTGCAAACAATATTTCCTAGCAAGGAAGTGTCGCATTTACATTCTTTTGAAGTGAATACGAGGTATACATAACCTTCCGCAATGAATATTATATCTTATCACGAAACATAGAAATGAGATGCGACATCTCGTATTAAGAAGCATTAGAACTCTATTGCTACGATACGTAGACATCTGCAAACGCTATTTCCTAGCATGGAAGTGTCGCATTTACATTCTTCTGATGTGAATATGAGATATACATGACACTTCGCAATGAATATTAAATCTTATCATGAAACATAGAAATGGGATGCGATATCGCTATTTAAGAAACATTAGAACTCTATTGCTTCGATACGTAGACATCTGGGAACGCTATTTCCTTGAAAGGAAGTGGCGCATTTACAATCATTTGATGTGAATACGAGGTATACATAACACTCTACCATGTATATTATATCTTATCACGAAACATAGAAATGAAATGTGACATCTCGTTTTAAGAAGCATTAGAACTCTATTGCTACGATACGTGGACATCTGCAAACGCTATTTCCTAGCATGTAAGTGTCGCATTTACATTCTTTTGATGTGAATACGAGGTATACATGACACTTCGCAATGAATATTATATCTTATCATGAAACATAGAAATGCGATGCGACATCTCGTTTTAAGATGTATTAGAACTCTATTATTTCCATACGTAGTCGTCTGGAAACGCAATTTCCTAGCAAGGAAGTGTCGCACTTACATCCTTTTGAAGTGAATACGAAGTATACATAACACTTCGCACTGAATGTTATATCTTATCATGAAACATAGAAATGAGATGCGGCATCTCGTTTTAAGAAGCATTAGAACACTATTGTTACGACACGTAGACATCTGCAAACGCTATTTCCTAGCATGGAAGCGTCGCATTTACATTCTTGTCATGTGAATACGAAGTATACATGACACTTCGCAATGAATATTATATCTTATCATGAAACATAGATGTGAGATGCGATATCGCGTTCTAAGAAGCATTAGAACTCTATTGCTGCGATACGTAGATTATCTGCAAATGCTATTTCCTAGCATGTAAGTGTCGCATTTATATTCTTTTGAAGTGAATACGAGGTATACATGACACTTCGCAATGAATATTATATCTTATCATGAAACATAGAAATGAGATGCGATATCGCGTTCTAAGAAGCATTAGAACTCTATTGCTACGATACGTAGACATCTGCAAACGCTATTTCCTAGCATGGAAGTGACTTATTTACGTTCTTTTGAAGTGAATACGAGATATACATGACACTTCGCAATGGATACTATATCTTATCATGAAATATAGAAGTGAGATGCGATATCGCGTTTTAGGAAGCATTAGAAATCTATTGCTACGATGCGTAGACATCTGCAAATGTTATTTCCTAGCAAGGAAGTGTCGCATTTACATTCTTTTGAAGTGAATGCGAGGTATACATAACACTCCACAATGAATATTGTATCTTATCACGAAACATAGAAATGAAATGCGACATCTAGTTAGGTAGCATTAAAACTCTACTGCTACGATACGTAGACATCTGCAAACGCTATTTCCTAGCATGGAAGTGTCGCATTTACTTTCTTTTGAAGTGAATACGAGATATACATGACACGTCGCAATGAATATTATATGTTATCATGAAACATTGGAGTGAGATGCGATATCGCGTTTTAAGAAGCATTAGAACCCTATTGCTACGATACCTAGACATCTGCAAACGCTATTTCCTAGCATGGATGTGTCGCATTTACATTCTTTTGAAGTGAATACGAAGTGTACATGATACTTCGCAATGAATATTATATCTTATCATGAAACATAGAAGTGAGATGCGATATCGCGTTTTAGGAAGCATTAGAACTCTATTGCTACGATATGTAGACATCTGCAAACGCTACTTACTAGCATGGAAGTGTCGCATTTACATTCTTTTGAAGTGAATACGAGATATACATGACACTTCGCAATGAATATTATATCTTATCATGAAACATAGGAGTGAGATGCGATATCGCGTTTTAAGAAGCATTAGAACTCTATTGCTACGATACGTAGACATCTGCAAACGCTATTTCCTAGCATGGAAGTGTCGCATTTACATTCTTTTGAATTGAATACGAGGTATACATGACACTTCGCAATGAATATTATATCTTATCATGAAACATAGGAGTGAGATGCGATATGGCATTTTAAGAATCATTAGAACTCTATTGTTTCGACACGTAGTCATCTGGAAACGCTATTTCCTAGCAAGGAAGTGTCGCATTTACATTCTTTTGAAGTGACTACGGGGTATACATAACACTCCATAATGAATATTATATCTTAACATGAAACATAGCAGTGAGATGCGATATCGCGTTTTAAGAAGCATTAGAACTCTGTTGCTACGATACGTAGACATCTGCAAACAAAATTTCCTTGCAAAGAAGTGTCGCATTTACATTCTTTTGAAGTGAATCCGAGGTATACATAACATTCCGCAATGAATATTATATCTTATTACGAAACATAGAAATGAGATGCGACATCTCGTATTAAGAAGTATTAGAACTCTATTGCTACGATACGTAGGCATCTGCAATCGCTATTTCCTAGCATGGAAGTATCGCATTTACATTCTTCTGATGTGAATAAGAGATATACATGACACTTCGCAATGAATATTATATCTCATAATGAAACATAGAAATGGGATGCGACATCGCTATTTAAGAAACATTAGAACTCTATTGCTTCGATACGTAGACATCTGGGAACGCTATTTCCTTGAAAGGAAGTGGCGCATTTACATTCATTTGAAGTGAATACGAGGTATACATAACACTCTACCATGTATATTATATCTTATCACGAAACATAGAAATGAAATGTGACATCTCGTTTTAAGAAGCATTAGAACTCTATTGCTACAATACGTGGACATCTGCAAACGCTATTTCCTAGCATGTAAGTGTCGCATTTACGTTCTTTTGAAGTGAATACGAGGTATACATGACACATCGCAATGATTATTATACCTTACCACGAAACATAGATATGAAATGCGAAATCTCGTTTTAAGAAGCATTAGAACTCTATTGCTGCGATACGTATACATCTGCAAACGGTATTTCCTAGCATGTAAGTGTCGCATTTACATTCCTTTGAAGTTAATACGAGGTATACATGACTCTTCGCAATGAATATTATATCTTATCTCGAAACATAGATGTGAGATGCGATATCGCGATTTAAGAAGCACTAGAACTCCATTGCTACGATGCGTAGACATCTGCAAATGTTATTTCCTAGCAAGGAAGTGTCGCATTTACATTCTTTTGACGTGAATACGAGGTAAACATAACATTCCACAATGAAAATTACACCTTATTACGAAATATAGAAATGAAATGCGACTTCTCATTTTAAGAAGCATTAGAACTCTATTGCTACGATACGTAGACATCTGCAAACCCTATTTCCTAGCATGGAAGTGTCGCATCTACATTATTTTGAAGTGAATACGAGGTATACATGACAATTCGCAATGAATATTATACCTTATCATGAAACATGGAAATGAGATGCGACATCTCGTATTAAGAAGCATTAGAACTCTATTGCTACGATACGTAGACATCTGCAAACGCTATTTCCTAGCATGGATGTGTCGCATTTACATTCTTCTGATGTGAATACGAGATATACATGACACTTCGCAATGAATATTATATCTTATCATGAAACATAGAAATGGGATGCGATATCGCTATTTAAGAAACATTAGAACTCTATTGCTTCGATACGTAGACATCTGGGAACGCTATTTCCTTGAAAGGAAGTGGCGCATTTACATTCATTTGAAGTGAATACGAGGTATACATAACACTCTACCATGTATATTATATCTTATCACGAAACATAGAAATGAAATGTGACATCTCGTTTTAAGAAGCATTAGAACTCTATTGCTACGATACGTGGACATCTGCAAACGCTATTTCCTAGCATGTAAGTGTCGCATTTACATTCTTTTGAAGTGAATACGAGGTATACATGACACATCGCAATGATTATTATATCTTATCATGAAACATAGGTGTGAGATACGATATCGCGTTTTAAGAAGCATTAGATCTCTCTTGCTATGACACGTAGACATCTGCAAACGCTATTTCCTAGCATGGAAGTGTCGCATTTACATTCTTATGAATTTATTACGCGGTATACATAACACTCTACAATGAATATTATATCTTACCACGAAACATAGATATGAAATGCGACATCTCGTTTTAAGAAGCATTAGAACTCTATTGCTGCGATACGTAAACATCAGCAAACGGTATTTCCTAGCATGTAAGTGTCGCATTTACATTCCTTTGAAGTTAATACGAGGTATACATGACTCTTCGCAATGAATATTATATCTTCTCTCGAAACATGGATGTGAGATGCGATATCGCGTTTTAAGAAGCATTAGAACTCTATTGCTACGATACGTAGACATCTGCAAATGCTATTTCCTAGCATGGAAGTGTCGCATTTACATTCTATTGAAGTGAATACGAGGTATACATGACAATTCGCAATGAATATTATACCTTATCATGAAACATAGAAGAGAGATGCGATATCGCGTTTTAGGAAGCATTAGAACTCTACTGCTACGATACGTAGACATCTGCAAAGGCTATTTCCTAGCATGGAAGGGTCGCATTTACATTCTTTTGAAGTGAGTACGAGGTATACATGACACTTCGCAATGAATATTATATCTGAACATGAAACATAGAAGTGAGATGCAACATCTCGTTTTAAGAAGCATTAGAACTCTATTGCTACGATACTTAGGCATCTGCAAACGCTATTTGCTAGCATGGAAGTGTCGCATTTACATTCTTTTGATGATAATACGAGGTATACATAACATTCCGCAATGAATATTATACCTTATCATGAAACATAGAAGAGAGATGCGATATCGCGTCTTAGGAAGCATTAGAACTCTATTGCTACGATACGTAGACATCTGCAAACGCTATTTCCTAGCATGGAAAAGACGCACTTACATTCCATTAAAGCGAATACGAGGTATACATAACATTATACAATGCATATTATATCCTATTACGAAACATAGATGTGAGATGCGATATCGCGATTTAAGAAGCATTAGAACTCTATTGCCACGATACGTAGACATCTGCAAACGCTATTTCCTAGCATGGAAGTGTCGCATTTACATTACTTTGTAGTGAATACGAGGTATACATGACACTTCGCAAAGAATATTATATCTTATCATGAAACATGGAAGTGAGATGCGATATCGCGTTCTAAGAAGCATTAGAACTCTATTGCTACGATACGTAGACATCTGCAAAGGCTATTTCCTAGCATGGAAGGGTCGCATTTACATTCTTTTGAAGTGAGTACGAGGTATACATAGCAATCCATAATGAATATTATATCTTATCATGAAATATAGCAGTGAGATGCGACATCTCGTATTAAGAAGCATTAGAACTTTATTGCTACGATACGTAGATATCTGCAAACGCTATTTCCTAGCATGGAAGTGTCGCATTTACATTCTTCTGATGTGAATACGAGATATACATGACACTTCGCAATGAATATTATATCTTATCATGAAACATAGAAATGGGATGCGATATCGCTATTTAAGAAACATTAGAACTCTATTGCTTCGATACGTAGACATCTGGGAACGCTATTTCCTTGAAAGGAAGTGGCGCATTTACATTCTTTTGAAGTGAATACGAGGTATACATGACACTTCGCAATGAATATTATATCTTATCATGAAACATGGAAATGCGATGCGACATCTCGTTGTAAGATGTATTAGAACTCTATTATTTCCATACGTAGTTGTCTGGAAACGCAATTTCCTAGCAAGGAAGTGTCGCACTGACATCCTTTTGAAGTGAATACGAAGTATACATAACACTCCGCACTGAATATTATATCTTATCATGAAACATAGAAATGAGATGCGGCATCTCGTTTTAATAGCATTAGAACACTATTGTTACGACACGTAGACATCTGCAAACGCTATTTCCTAGCATGGAAGCGTCGCATTTACATTCTTGTCATGTGAATACGAAGTATACATTACACTTCGCAATGAATATTATATCTTATCATGAAACATAGATGTGAGATGCGATATCGCGTTCTAAGAAGCATTAGAACTCTATTGCTGCGATACGTAGACATCTGCAAATGCTATTTCCTAGCATGTAAGTGTCGCATTTACATTCTCTTGAAGTGAATACGAGGTAATCATGACACTTCGCAATGAATATTATATCTTATCATGAAACATAGAAGTGAGATGCGATATCGCGTTCTAAGAAGCATTAGAAATTTATTGCTACGATACATAGACATATGGAAACGCTATTCCCTAGCATGGAAGTGTCGCATTTACATTCTTTTGAAGTGAATGCGAGGTATACATAACACTCCACAATGAATATTGTATCTTATCACGAAACATAGAAATGAAATGCGACATCTAGTTTTAAGTAGCATTAAAACTCTACTGCTACGATACGTAGACATCTGCAAACGCTATTTCCTAGCATGGAAGTGACGCATTTATATTCTTTTGAAGTGAATACGAGATATACATGACACTTCGCAATGAATATTATATGTTAGCATGAAACATTGGAGTGAGATGCGATATCGCATTTTAAGAAGCATTAGAACTCTATTGCTACGATACCTAGACATCTGCAAACGCTATTTCCTAGCATGGATGTGTCGCATTTACATTCTTTTGAAGTGAATGCGATGTGTACATAACACTTCGCAATGAATATTTTATCTTATCATGAAACATAGAAGTGAGATGCGATATCGCGTTTTAAGAAGCATTAGAACTCTATTGCTACGATACGTAGACATCTGCAAACGCTATTTCCTAGCATGGAAGTGTCGCATTTACATTCTTTTGTAGTGAATACGAAGTATACATGACACATCGCAATGAATATTATATCTTATCATGAAACATAGAAGTGAGATGCGATATCGCGTTTTAGGAAGCATTAGAACTCTTTTGCTACGATATGTAGACATCTGCAAACGCTACTTCCTAGCATGGAAGTGTCGCATTTACATTCTTTTGAAGTGAATACGAGATATACATGACACTTCGCAATGAATATTATATCTTATCATGAAACATGGAAATGCGATGCGACATCTCGTTTTAAGATGTATTAGAACTCTATTATTTCCATACGTAGTCGTCTGGAAACGCAATTTCCTAGCAAGGAAGTGTCGCACTTACATCTTTTTGAAGTGAATACGAAGTATACATAACACTTCGCACTGAATATTATATCCTATCATGAAACATAGAAATGAGATGCGGCATCTCGTTTTAAGGAGCATTAGAACACTATTGTTACGACACGTAGACATCTGCAAACGCTATTTCCTAGCATGGAAGCGTCGCATTTACATTCGTGTCATGTGAATACGAAGTATACATTACACTTCGCAATAAATATTATATCTTATCATGAAACATAGATGTGAGATTCGATATCGCGTTCTAAGAAGCATTAGAACTCTATTGCTGCGATACGTAGACATCTGCAAATGCTATTTCCTAGCATGTAAGTGTCGCATTTACATTCTTTTGAAGTGAATACGAGGTAATCATGACACTTCGCAATGAATATTATATCTTATCATGAAACATAGAAGTGAGATGCGATATCGCGTTCTAAGAAGCATTAGAAATTTACTGCTACGAAACATAGACATATGGAAACGCTATTCCCTAGCATGGAAGTGTCGCATTTACATTCTTTTGAAGTGAATGCGAGGTATACATAACACTCCACAATGAATATTGTATCTTATCACGAAACATAGAAATGAAATGCGGCATCTAGTTTTAAGTAGCATTAAAACTCTACTGCTACGATACGTAGACATCTGCAAACGCTATCTCCTAGCATGGAAGTGTCGCATTTACATTCTTTTGAAGTGAATACGAGATATACATGACACTTCGCAATGAATATTATATGTTGGCATGAAACATTGGAGTGAGATGCGATATCGCATTTTAAGAAGCATTAGAACTCTATTGCTACGATACCTAGACATCTGCAAACGCTATTTCCTAGCATGGATGTGTCGCATTTACATTCTTTTGAAGTGAATGCGATGTGTACATAACACTTCGCAATGAATATTTTATCTTATCATGAAACATAGAAGTGAGATGCGATATCGCGTTTTAAAAAGCATTAGAACCCTATTGCTACGATACATAGACATCTGCAAACGCTACTTCCTAGCATGGAAGTGTCGCATTTACATTCATTTGAAGTGAATACGAGGTATACATGACACTTCACAATGAATATTATATCTTATCACGGAACATAGAAATAAAATGAGGCATCTCGTTTTAAGAAGCATTAGAACTCTATTGCTACGATACGTAGACATCTGCAAACGCTATTTCCTAGCATGGAAGTGTCATATTTACATTCTTTTGAAGTGATTACGAGGTATACATGACACTTCGCAATGAATATTATATCTTATCGTGAAACATAGAAGTGAGATGCGATATCGCGTTCTAGGATGCATTAGAACTCTATTGCTACGATACGTAGACATCTGCAAACGCTATTTCCTAACATGGAAGTGTCTTATTTACGTTCTTTTGAAGTGAATACGAGGTATACATGACACATCGCAATGAATATTATATCTTCTCATGAAACATAGCAGTGAGTTGCGATATCGCGTTTTAAGAAGCATTAGAACTCTATTGCTACGATACGTAGACATTTGCAATGGCTATTCACTAGCATGGAAGGGTCGCATTTCCATTCTTTTGAAGTGAGTACGAGGTATACATATCACTCCATAATGAATATTATATCTTATCATGAAACATAGCAGTGAGATCCGATATCGCCTTTTAAGAAGCATTAGAACTCTATTGCTGCGATACGTAGACATCTGCAAACGCTATTTCCTAGCATGGAAGTGTCGCATTTACATTCTTTTGATGTGAATACAAGATATACGTGACACTTCGCAATGAATATTATATCTTATCATGAAACATAGGAATGTGGTGCTATATCGCGTTTTGAGAAGCATTAGAACTCTATTGCCTATATACGTAGACATCTGCAAACTCTATTTCCTAGCAAGGAAATTTCGCACTTACATTCCACTGAAGTGAATACGAGGTATACATAACATTACACATTGAATATTATATCTTGTTACGAAACATAGAAATGAAATACGACATCTCGTTTTAAGGAGCATTAGTACTCTATTTCTGTGATACGTAGACATCTGCAAACAATATTTCCTAGCAAGGAAGTGTCGCATTTACATTCTTGTGAAGTGAAATCGAGGTATACATGACACTTCGCAATGAATATTATATCTTATCATGAAACATAGAAGTGAGATGCGATATGGCATTTTAAGAAGCATTAGAACCCTATTGCTACGATACGTAGACATCTGCAAGCGCCACTTCCTAGCATGGAAGTGTCGCATTTACATTCTTTTGAAGTGAATACGAAGTATACATGACAATTCGCAATGAATACTATACCTTATCATGAAACATAGAAGAGAGACGCGATGTCGCGTCTTAGGAAGCATCAGAACTCTATTGCTACGATACGTAGACATCTGCAAACGCTACTTCCTAGCATGGAGGTGTCGCATTTACATTCTTTTGAAGTGAATACGAGGTATACATGACAATTCGCAATGAATATTATACCTTATCATGAAACATGGAAGTGAGATGCAACATCTCGTTTTAAGAAGCATTAGAACTCTATTGCTAGGATACGTAGACATCTGCAAACGCTATTTCCTAGCATGTAAGTGTCGCATTTACATTCTTTTGAAGTGAGTACGAGGTATACATAACAATCCATAATGAATATTATATCTTATCATGAAACATGGAAGTGAGATGCAACATCTCGTTTTAAGAAGCATTAGAACTCTATTGCTAGGATACGTAGACATCTGCAAACGCTATTTCCTAGCATGTAAGTGTCGCATTTACATCCTTTTGAAGTGAATACGAGGTTTACATGACACTTCGCAATGAATATTATATCTTATCATGAAACATAGAAATGAGATGCGGCATCTCGTTTTAAGAAGCATTAGAACACTATTGTTACGACACGTAGACATCTGCAAACGCTATTTCCTAGCATGGAAGCGTCGCATTTACATTCTTGTCATGTGAGTACGAAGTATACATGACACTTCGCAATGAATATTATATCTTATCATGAAACATAGAAGAGAGATGCGATATCGCGTCTTAGGAAGCATTAGAACTCTATTGCTACGATACGTAGACATCTGCAAACGCTACTTCCTAGCATGGAGGTGTCGCATTTACATTCTTTTGAAGTGAATACGAGGTATACATGACAATTCGCAATGAATATTATACCTTATCATGAAACTTGGAAGTGAGATGCAACATCTCGTTTTAAGAAGCATTAGAACTCTATTGCGAGGATACGTAGACATCTGCAAACGCTATTTCCTAGCATGTAAGTGTCGCATTTACATCCTTTTGAAGTGAATACGAGGTATACATGACACTTCGCAATGAATATTATATCTTATCATGAAACATGGAAGTGAGATGCGATATCGCTTTCTAAGAAGCTTTAGGACACTCTTGCTACGATACGTAGACATCTGCAAACCCTATTTCCTAGCAAGGAAGTGTCGCATTTACATTCATTTGAAGTGAATACGAGGTATACATAATACTCTACAATGAATATTATATCTTACCAAGAAACATAGAAATGAAGTGCGACATCTCGTTCTATAAAGCATTAGAATTCTATTGCTGCGATACGTAGACATCTGCAAACGCTATTTCCTAGCATGTAAGTGTCGCATTTACATTCTTTTGAAGTGAATACGAGGTATACATGACACATCGCAAAGATTATTATATCTTATCATGAAACATAGGTGTGAGATGCGATATCGCGATTTAAGAAGCATTAGATCTCCCTTGCTACGATACGTAGACAACTGCAAACGCTATTTCCTAGCATGTAAGTGTCGCATTGACATTCTTTTGATGTGAATACGAGGTATACATGACACTTCGCAATGAATATTATATCTTATCATGAAACATAGAAATGCGATGCGACATCTCGTTTTAAGATGTATTAGAACTCTATTATTTCCATACGTAGTCGTCTGGAAACGCAATTTCCTAGCAAGGAAGTGTCGCACTTACATCCTTTTGAAGTGAATACGAAGTATACATAACACTTCGCACTGAATATTATATCTTATCATGAAACATAGAAATGAGATGCGGCATCTCGTTTTAAGAAGCATTAGAACACTATTGTTACGACACGTAGACATCTGCAAACGCTATTTCCTAGCATGGAAGCGTCGCATTTACATTCTTGTCATGTGAATACGAAGTATACATGACACTTCGCAATGAATATTATATCTTATCATGGAACATAGATGTGAGATGCGATATCGCGTTCTAAGAAGCATTAGAACTCTATTGCTGCGATACGTAGACATCTGCAAATGCTATTTCCTAGCATGTAAGTGTCGCATTTACATTCTTTTGAAGTGAATACGAGATATACATGACACTTCGCAATGAATATTATATCTTATCATGAAACATAGAAATGGGATGCGATATCGCTATTTAAGAAACATTAGAACTCTATTGCTTCGATACGTAGACATCTGGGAACGCTATTTCCTTGAAAGGAAGTGGCGCATTTACAATCATTTGAAGTGAATACGAGGTATACATAACACTCTACCATGTATATTATATCTTATCACGAAACATAGAAATGAAATGTGACATCTCGTTTTAAGAAGCATTAGAACTCTATTGCTACGATACGTGGACATCTGCAAACGCTATTTCCTAGCATGTAAGAGTCGCATTTACATTCTTTTGAAGTGAATACGAGGTATACATGACACATCGCAATGATTATTATATCTTATCATGAAACATAGATGTGAGATGCGATATCGCGATTTAAGAAGCATTAGAACTCTGTTGCTACGATACGTAGACATCTGCAAACAATATTTCCTAGCATGGAAGTGTCGCATTTACATTCTTTTGAAGTGAATACGAGGTATACATGACACTTCGCAATGAATATTATATCTTATCATGAAACATAGGAGTGAGATGCGATATGGCATTTTAAGAATCATTAGAACTCTATTGCTACGATACGTAGACATCTGCAAACCCTATTTCCTAGCATGGAAGTGTCGCATTTTCATTCATTTGAACTATATGCGTGGTATACATGACACTTCGCATTGAATATTATGTCTTATTAGGAAACATAGGAATGAGATGCGATATCGCGTTTTAGGAAGTGTTAGAACTCTATTGCTACGATACGTAGACATCTGAATACGCTATTTCCCAGCAAGGAAGTGTCGCATTTACATTCGTTTGGAGTGAATACGAGGTATACATGACACTTCGCAATGTATATTATATCTTATAATGAAACATAGAATTGAGATGCGAAATAGCCTTTTAAGAAGCATTAGAACTCTATTGCCACGACGCGTAGACATCCGCATACGCTATTTGCTAGCATGGAAGTGTCGCATTTACATTCTTTTGAAGTGAATACGAGGTATACCTGACACTTCGCGATGAATATTATATCCTATCACGAAACATATAAATGAGATGCGATATCGCGATTTAAGTAGCATTAGAACTCTATTGCTACGATACGTAGACATCTGAATACGCCATTTCCTAGCAAGTAAGTGTCGCATTTACGTTCGTTTGGAGGGAATACGAGGTATACATAACACTTCGCAATGAATATTATATCTTATAATGAAACATAGAATTGAGATTCGATATCGCGTTTTAAGAAGCATTAGAACTCTATTGCCTCGACGCGTAGACATCTGCAGACGCTATTTCCTAGCATGGAAGTGTCGCATTTACATTCTTTTGAAGTGAATACGAGGTATACCTGACACTTCGCGAAGAATATTATATCTTATCACGAAACATATAAATGAGATGCGATATCGCGATTTAAGTAGCATTAGAACTCTATTGCTACGATACGTAGACATCTGAATAAGCCATTTCCTAGCAAGGAAGTGTCGCATTTACATTCGTTTGGAGGGAATACGAGGTATACATGACACTTCGCAATGAATATTATATCTTATCATGTAACATAGAAGAGAGATGCGATTTCGCGTTTTAAGAAGCATTAGAACTCTATGGCCTCGATGCGGAGACATCTGCAAACGCTATTTCCTAGCATGGAAGTGTCGCACTTACATTCTTTTAAAGTGAATACGAGGTATACATGATACTTCGCAATGAATATTATATCTTATCACGAAGCATATAAATGAGATGCGATATCGCGATTTAAGTAGCATTAGAACACTATTGCTACGATACGTCGACATCTGCGAACGCTATTTCCTAGGGTGGAAACGTCGCATTTACATTGTTTTGAAGTAAATACGAGGTATACATGACACTTCGCAATGAACATTATATCTTATCATGAAACATAGAAGTGAGATGCGATATCGCGTTTTAAGAAGCATTAGAACCCTATTGCCTCGATGCGGAGATATCTGCAAAGGCTATTTCCTAGCATGGAAATGTCACATTTACATTCTTTTGAAGTGAATACCAGGTGTACATGACACATCCCAATGAATATTATATCATATCACGAAACATGAAAATGAGATGTGAAATCGCGTTTTAAGAAGCATTAGAACTCTATGGCTTCGATGCGGAGACATCTGCAAACGCTATTTCCAAGCATGGAAGTGTCGCACTTACATTCTTTTGAAGTGAATACGAGGTATACATGACACTTCGCAATGAATATTATATCTTATCACGAATCATATAAATGAGATGCGATATCGCGATTTAAGAAGCACTAGAAATCTATTGCTTCGATACGTAGACATCTGCAAACTCTACTTCCTAGCAAGAAAGTGTCGCATTTACATTCATTTTAAGTGTATGCGAGGTATACATGACCCTTCGCAATGAATATTATATATTGTCATGAAACATAGAAATGAGATGAGATATCGCGATTTAAGTATCATTAGAACACTATTGCTTCGATACGTAGGCATCTGCAAACGCTACTTCCTAGCAAGGGACGTGTCGCATTTACATCCTTTTGAAACGAATACGAGGTATACATAAGACTCCACAATGAATATTATATCTTATCATGAAACATAGAAATGAGATGCGATATGGCGATCTAAGAAGCACTAGAACTCTACTGCTTCGATACGTAGACTTCTGCAAACGCCATTTACTAGCAAGGAAGTGTCGCATTTTCATTCTTTGAAGTGAATACGAGGTATACATAACACTCCACAATGAATATTATATCTTATCATGAAACATAGAAATGTGATGTAATATGGCGACTTAAGAAGCATTAGAGCACTATTTCTTCGATACGTAGACATCTGCAAACGCTACTTCCTAGCAAGGAAGTGTCGCATTTACATTCTTTGAAAGGAATACAAGGTATACATGACACTTCGCAATGAATATTATATCTTATCATGAAACATAGAAATGAGATGCGATATGGCGATTTATGAAGCATTTGATGTCTATTACTTCGATACGTAGACATCTGCAAACGCTATTTCCTAGCAAGAAATTGTAGCATTTACATACATTTTAAGTGTATGCGAGGTAGACATGACCCATCGCAATGAATATTATATATTGTCATGAAACATAGAAATGAGATGCGATATCGCGATTTAAGAATCATTAGAACACTATTGCCTCGATACGTAGACATTTGCAAACGCTACTTCCTAACAAGGGAGTGTCGCATTTACATTCTGTTGAAAGGAATACGAAGTATACATGACACTTCACAATGAATATTATATCTTATCATGAAACATAGAATTGAAATGCGATATGGCGATTTATGATGCATTAGAACTCTATTGCTTCGATACGTGGACATCTGCAAACGCTAATTCCTAGCAAGGAAGTGCCGCAATTGCATTCTTTTGAGGTGAATACGAGGTATACATAACACTGCACAATGAATATTATATCTCATCATGAAACATAGAAATTAGATGCGATATCGCGATTTAAGAAGCATTAGGACACTATTGCTTCGATACGTAGACATCTGCAAACGCTATTTCCTAGCAAGGAAGTGTCGCATTTCGTTCGTTTGAAGTGTATGCGAGGTATACATGACACTTCGCAGTTAATATTATATATTATCATGAAACATAGAAATGAGATGCGATATGGCGATTTAAGAAGCATTAGATCCCTATTGCTTCGATACGTAGACATCTGCAATCGCTACTTCCTGGCAAGGAAGTGTCGCAATTACTTCTTTTGAAAGGAATACGAGGTATACATGACACTTCGCAATGAATACTATATCTTATCATGACACGTAGATATGAGATGCGATATGACGGTTTAAGAAGCACTAGAAAACCATTGCTTCAATACGTAGAACATTTGCAAACGCTATTTCCAAGCAAAGAAGTGTCGCATTTACATTCTCTTGAAGTGAATTCGAGGTATTCATTACAATGCATAATGAATATTATATCTTATCATGAAACATAGACATGAGATGCGATATTGCGCTTTAAGAAGCTTTAGAACTCTATTGCTTCGATACTAGATATGTGCAAACGCTATTTCCTAGCAACGAAGTCTCGCATTTACATTCTTTTGAGGTGAATACGAGGTATACATAACACTGCACAATGAATATTATATCTTATCATGTAACATAGAAATGAGATGCGATAGGGCGATTTATGAAGCATTAGATGTCTACTGCTTCGATACGTAGACATCTGCAAACGCTATTTCCTAGCAACGAAGTGTCGCATTTACATTCTTTTGAGGTGAATACGAGGTATACATAACACTGCACAATGAATATTATATCTTATCATGTAACATAGAAATGAGATGCGATATGGCGATTTATGAAGCATTGGATGTCTATTGCTTCGATACGTAGACATCTGCAAACGCTATTTCCTAGCAAGGAAGAGTCACATTTACATTCTTTTGAAGTGAATACGAGGTATACATAACACTTCACAATGAGTATTATATATTATCATGAAACATAGAGTTGTGATGCCATATGACGATTTAAGAAGCATTAGAAATCTATTGCTTCGATACGCAGATATCTGCAAACGCTATTTCCAAGCAAGGAAGTGTCGCATTAAATTCTTTTGAAGTGAATACGAGGCATACATAACACTCCACAATGAATATTATACATTATCATGAAACATAGTAATGAGTAGCGATATTGCGTACTGAGAAGCATTAGAACTCTAATTCCACCATACGTAGACGTATGCAAACGCTATTTCCTAGCAAGGAAGAGTCGCATTTACATCTATTTGAAGTATAGACGAGATATACATAACACTGCACAATGAATATTATATCTTAACATGAAACATAGAAATGAGATGCGATATGGCGATTTAAGAAGCATTAGAAGCCTATTGGTTCGATACGTAGACATCTGCAAACGTTACTTCCTAGCAAGGAAGTGTCGCATTTACATTCTTTTGAAAGGAATACGAGGTATACATGACACTTCGCAATGAATATTATATCTTATCATGAAACATAGTAATGAGATGCGGTATGACGATTTGAGAAGCATTAGAACTCTATTGCTTCGATACGTAGATATCTGCAAACGCTATTTCCTAGCAAGGATGTGTCGCATTTACATTCTTTTGAAGTGAATACTAGGTATACATAACACTGCACAATGAATATTATATCTTATCATGAAACATAGAAGTGAGATGCGATATCGCGATTTAAGAAGCATTAGAACACTATTGCTTCGATACGAAGACATCTGCAAACGCTATTTCCTAGCAAGGAAGTGTCGCATTTACATTATTTTGAAGTGAGTACTAGGTATACATGACACTTCGCAATGAATATTATATCTTATCATGAAATATAGAAATGAGATGCGATATGGCGATTTAAGAGGCATTAGAACTCTATTGCTACGATACGTAGACATCTGCAAACGCTATTTCCTAGCAAGCAGTAGTCGTATTTAGTTTCTTTTGAATTGAATACGAGGTGTACATGACACTTCGCAGTGAATATTATATCTAATCAAGAAACATAGAAGTGAGATGCGATATCGCGTTTTAAGAAGCATTAGAACTCTATTGCCTCGATGCGTAGACATCTGCAGACGCTATCTCCTAGCAAGGATGTGTCGCATTTACATTCGTTTGGAGTGAATAGGAGGTATACATGACACGTCGCAATGAATATTATACCTTATCACGAAACATAGAAATTAAATGCGACATCTCGTTTTAAGAAGTTTAGGGCTCTATTGCTACGATACGTAGACATCTGCGAACGCTATTTCCTAGGATGGAAACGTCGCATTTACATTCTTTTGAAGTGAATACGAGTTATACATGACTCTTCGCAATGAATAATATATCTTATCATGAAACATAGAAGAGAGATGCGATATCGCGATTTAAGTAGCATTAGAACTCTATTGCTAAGATACGTAGACATCTGCAAACGCTATTTCCTAGCAAGCAATAGTCGCATTTAGTTTCTTTTGAATTGAATACGAGGTGTTCATGACACTTCGCAATGAATATTATATCTTATCACGAAACATAGAAATGAGATGCGATATCGCGATCTAAGAAGCATTAGAACTCTGTTGCTACGATACGTAGGCATCAGCAAACGCTATTTCATAGCAAGGAATAGTCGCATTTACATTCTTTTGAAGTGAATACGAGGTATACATGACACTTCGCAATGAATATTATATCTTATCATGAAACATAGATGTGAGATGCGATATCGCGTTTTAAGAAGCATTAGAACCCTATGACCTCGATGCGGAGACATCTGCAAACGCTATTTCCTGGCATGGAAGAGTCGCACTTACATTCTTTTGAAGTGAATACAAGGTATACATGACACTTCGCAATGAATATTATATCTTATCATGAAACATAGAAGAGAGATGCGATTTCGCGTTTTAAAAAGCATTAGAACCCTATGGCCTTGATGCGGAGACATCTGCAAACGCTATTTCCTAGCATGGAAGTGTCGTACCTACACTCTTTTGAAGTGAATACGAGGTATACATGACATTTCTCAATGAATATTATATCTTATCACGAATCATGTAAATGGGATGCGATATCGCGATTTAAGTAGCATTAGGACTCTATTGCTACGATACGTAGACATCTGCAAACGCTATTTCCTAGGAAGCAGTAGTTGCATTTAGTTTCTTTTGAATTGAATACGAGGTGTACATGACACTTCGCAATGAATATTATATCTTGTCACGAAACGTAGAAATAAGATGCGATATCGCGATCTAAGAAGCATTAGTAATCTGCTGCTACGATACGTAGGCATCAGCAAACGCAATATCCTAGCAAGGAATAGTCGCATTTACATTCTTTTGAAGTGAATACGAGGTATACATGACACTTCGCAATGAATATTATATCTTATCATGAAACATAGATGTGAGATTCGATATCGCGTTTTAAGAAGCATTAGAACTCTATTGCCTCGATGCGGAGATATCTGCAAACGCTATTTCCTAGCATGGAAGTTTCGCACTTACATTCTTTTGAAGTGAATACGAGGTATACATGACACTTCGCAATGAATATTATATCTTATCACAAAACGTATAGATGAGATGCGTTATCGCGTTTTAAGAAGCATTAGAACTCTATTGCTACGATACGTAGGCATCTCCAAACGCTATTTCCTAGCAAGGAATAGTCGCATTTACATTCTTTTGAAGTGAATTCGAGGTATACATGTCACTCCGGAATGAATATTATAACTTATCACGAAACATAGAAATGAGATGCGATATCGCGATCTAAGAAGCATTAGAACT